>NW_012101421.1:4277124-4280441 GCF_000951045.1 Mandrillus leucophaeus
TCTTCCTCTTCTCTCTCTCTCTCCCAGTTACCTTTTATAATCCCCAGTGTCCATTGTTCCCATCTTTACATCTATGTATACCTAATGTTTAGCTCCCACTTCTAAGTGAGAGTATGCATTATTTGGTTTTCTGTTTCTGTGTTCGTTCACTGAGCCTGTTTTGAGTAACAGGAGAGACTGATTAGAGCTTTGGAACCAAGTTGTGCTCAGAAACAAGAAACGTCTGTCCTACAGAACTATTATTTGCTTTATTTGAAAGGAACAAGAGGCTCCTGGTACTGCTTACCAACAGCTCTCACAATTAGCCACACAGACTGCAAGACTAAAAGGAGTATAATTCCAGAATGTGTGGCCTTTTTTCTCCTCTTGGGAGTCTACTTCTATATTATACTTACCCATCACCATGGACACAGCTCCAGGCGAGTTGTGAATTGGGGTTAGGTTCATCTCTTTTGTGGAAGAGTATATCAGGCTTTCTGGAATCTCTTATCTGAGTGTCTGTGATGATACTATTCATGGTAATTTGCCCAGACCTGGGACCTTGGGTGGGGTTTGTTAAGAGTCATCTGGCACCTTTAGAGTATAACTTGTTGAGCAATCTGACGCAGGTAAGCCACGTGGGATAGGTAAAACAATCGTTGTGTACTGTGCTCTATAACATCAAGTCATATTTTGAGTCATATTTTCCCTTGGGGTTTGTGGCCCATCCCAGTGGGAAGAGATTTTTAACACTATATTATTGTGAGGCCTAGTGGTGTTTTAAGTGTTGCTATTGGAATCTGAAAGCTGTGTGAATTTTTTTTTGCTTTTTATATTTCGGGTTTTCTTTTAACGTTAAAGAATAATTTTTAGCCCTAAGCTTTGTTACCACCCTGTTAATAATTTTGTGTGACTTTGGTTGAGCAACTTTTGAACGCCGATTTCTCTAGCTGAAAAATTATGTAAATATTGTTACTTATCATGAGTAGAAGCTCTAGAGATTAGAAAATTAAAACAGCAAAAGTATTACAGACAAGTAAAATTCAAGAAATGATAAAGTGGAGGCAGCAATAGCTACCAAAATATTCAAAAGAAAACATGAAGTAAGACAAAGAATGGTTGTTTCTAACTACCCCTCTTAGTTCAAAGTCTGTGCAATGATCTTCACTCAAAACTTTTGCAAGTTGGGCACGATATCATTCTTATTGTACTTTATTATATGAACAATAAGTCAATTTGAACTGATTGTCAAGGGACCTAGTTCTTGCCCCAGCTGTGTTTAAAGTACAATCTAAGCCAACTCAATTCACTTTTGTGACCTCCGGTATCACAATAAAATGAAAACATCCTACATAACTTTACCCATCCTCTCTCCACAAAATATCCCAGTGCTTTGAAAGGTGCTTGTTAATTCATTTTCTTATAATAAAATATAATAGAAAATAGAGTGGGAACTATATATGTTTTCCTTTGGGGAATCCATAAATTACATTTTAAACATGAGGAAAATATGCAGTTTTGATAGTCCATTAGCACACTGAATTCTTTAAATTGGAATAGGCAGATGCAGTGATAAGTTTAAACATCCATTTAACATATGGAGAATGCCATTATAGCTGTTCAAAATACGAAAGCAGTGTGATTTCCGGCAGATCAGACACATTTTAAAAAGCACCCACTCAGAAAACTTCCTGAGCTCACGTTTCCCTGTGCATGTGGTTTTTAGTGTTGGGTTGCCTCTCCCTCGGTTGGCCTAGGCTGACAAATAAAGAATCCATATATCACATCTCATTAGAGATAAGGGAAGACATGGAAAAAGCAGAACCACTGATGGAGTACAGGAGTGAGTTGAATTGTGCTGCCTCAAAATACAGGTCAAGACACTAAGGCCTGAATCTTGTGAGTTTGTGCTACTGCACAATTACTAACACTGATTTATTTATAAATGAATGAATGAGTGAGACAGGATCTCACTCTGTTGCTCAGATTGGAGTGCAGTGATACAGACATAGCGCACTGCAGCTTCAAACTCCTGGGCTCAAGTGACCCTCCCAAATAACTGGCAATATAGGTGTACACCACCATTCCCGGCTATTATTATTATTTTTTTTTTTTACTTTTAACAGAGACAAGGTCATGTTTTGTTGCCCAGGATGGTCTAGATCTCCTTGGCTCAAGGGATTTTCCTGCCTCCGCCTTCCAAAGTGTTGGGATTACAGGCGAGAGCCATTGTGCCTGGCCTGGGCACTGATACAGCACCTGCCTGAGGCACCAGAGCATGCAAGAACAAGAAGAAAATAGACTTAAAACACCAGGAGTGAACCAACTATAACAACCTTTTATTTGAGCCTAATCAAAGGGACTTTCCCTTTTTAAGAGTGTAGTTGAGTCATGCTAGTGAGTATAGAAAGACCATACATCAACAGTTGTGAACAGAAGTGGGAATCATTTCTTCTCTTAACGCCCTGGCACCTAAAAATTAATGCCAAATGATGCCCAAGGGGGGTCTGTGATGAGCAAAGCCTTCTCCTGATTGGGCCGTGGTGTTACTGTACTCTGGACCAGAGGTACAGCTCCATGACACTTTCTCACTCCTGAGGGGAACAAATGAAGCTAGTTGTGTTCCACCCATCTTGAATGTCTGGCATAATTAGAGGGTTGACAGAGAGGGTCTCACAAAATCAGTACATAACTCTTGAAATATATGCCCTTCATTATTTATGCCAAATAGCAAATTAAATAAATCATAGTGTTTTAGAGCTGAGAGCAACCTTGGAGATCATCTCATTTAATCTATTTTATAGATGAAAAACTGAGGCATGGATTTTTTTTTTACTAAAACCACTCGTAATTGCAAAGTTTTAAAAGTTTATAGCACATCATTTAGTTTTGACAGTGTTTTGCGGATCATCTGAGCTGCTTCCTGGCTCTCCAGCACATTGTACTAACTGGGAGGATGGGGAGACATTTGCTATCCCCATGGGGAATGAAAAAGGAAACCATGTGGGATGGGGAGGAGCAAGAAAGAAGAAAAACCAGCTTCTCTAGGCTCCAAAAAATTTGAGGGAGATAAAGATATTAAGCACTGTGTTAGATGAAGTGATAGCTACAAAACATGTAATCCGTACAACAATCTTATGAGCACTATTCAACCTTAAGCTAACAGAAGAAGTCTCAGCTGTGGTCAAAAGATAGTTTTGTTTTTTTGGTTTCTGTTTTTTGCTTTTTTTTTTTTTTTTTTTCTTTTCCTAGGCTGCCAACCTTAGAGAGATGGTGGTCAAACTGGGGCTTGCCAACGTCATGTATTACAGAAGAGGCAGCAGAAAAGGCCTTGGCAG
>NW_012101421.1:4284771-4287638 GCF_000951045.1 Mandrillus leucophaeus
AGCCCAGGAGGTCAAGGGTGCAGTACATGGGGATTGTGCCTGTGAATAGCCTCTTGTACTCTAGCTTGGGCATCACTGCAAGACCCCATTTGTAAAAATAAATGTTAAATATTCCATTTCTACGCAAATAAGATGTGGACATTTTGTAAGATTTTGAAAATTCCTAGATAGTGTGAACTTAAGGGTATGAAAGATCTGTTAAAAAATACAGGATGTATTGGCTGGATGCCATGGCTCACACTTGTAATCTCAGCACTTTAGGATACCAAGGCAGGCAGCCTCACTTGAGGCCAAGAGTTCAAGATCAACCTGGTTAACGTGGCAAAACCACATCACTACTAAAAAATACAAAAGTTAGTCTGGTGTGGTGGCACATGCCTGTAATCCCAGCTTCTCGGGAGGTTGAGGCATGAGAATTGCTTGAACCCAGGAGACGGAAGTGGCAGTCAGCAGAGATGGAGCCACTGCACTACAGCCTGGGTGACAGAGCAAGACTCTGTCTCAAAAAAAAAAAAAAGATACATGATGTATCAAGCTGCTATTTCAAATTCACTTCTGGTTTTGAATATGTGTATTATGAATTTTAGTGGATTGAGAAAGTACATGAGGGAGAAAGGGGAATAACAGCAAAGAAAATTCCAACATAGGCAAGATTGGATAGCAAAACACTGGCAGTGGTTTCTGAATGCTAAGTTAGTGGGCGAGTTATTTTTTTTCTTGGATCTGTGCAAAATGGAGCAAACTCCTGATCCAGCTTGCCCACTGCTTTGGGGCTTTTGCTTTTCTTTGAAAAGGTAAGAAAATAAAACTGAGGTATCTTGCTCAATTCTAGTTCCTGTCCAATTACCTGATTTAAAAAATATATATATTTTGAGATAATTGTACCTTAAGATGTAGTTGTAAGAAATAATATAGAGAGATCCCATATATTCTTTATCCAATCTGCCGTGGTAGCATCTTGCAAACTTATAGCACAATGTCACAACCAGAATATGATGTCCATGCAATCAAGGTTCAGAACATTTCCATCACCACAAAAACATTTGTGTTGCCTTTTATAATCATACTCATTTCCCTCCAGCCCTCACCCTCTCCTCTTAGATTAGGCAACCACTAATCTGTGCTCCATTTCTTTCCCATTTTAAAAATGTTAGATAAATGGACTTATGCAGTATATAGCTTTTGGGGACTTTCTTTTTTCATGCAACCTAATTCTCTGGAGATTCATTCCGGTTGTTACTTTCTGTCAATAGTTGGTTCCTTCTTATTGCTGGGTAGTGTTCTGAAGTTTGGATGTAGCACAGTTTGTTTAAACATTAACCTGTTGAAAGATATCTGGGTGGTTTCCAGTTTGGGGCTACTAAGTATAAAGCTGCTATACACAAGTTTTCATTTCTCTGGGGTATATGCCAAAGTGAGCAATTGCTGGGTGATATGGTAGTCGCATGTTTAACTTTTAAAACTACAAAACTGTTTTCCACAGTAGCTCTACCATTTTACATTCTCACAAGCAATATATGAGTGATCTAGTTTCTTCAAACCCTCGCCAACATTTGGTGTTGTCGCTATTTTTTATTTTAGCCATTCTGATAGGTATGTTGTGATGTCTCATGTAGTTTTAATTTTCTTTTATCTATAGGCTCATAATGTTGCATATCATTTAATATTATTTGCTCTCTCTATATCTATATCCTCTTCAGTTAAATGTCTGTTCATATCTTTTTCCCATTTTCCAACTAAGTTGGTTTATTTGGTTGCATTTTGAGAGTTCTTTATTTTAGACACTAGTTCTTTGTCAGATATTGGGCTTGCAAATATTTTCTCCTAGTTTATATCTTGTATTTATATCCTCTTCACATGGGCAAAAGTTTTTAACTTTGATGAAGTCCAATTTACCAATGTTTCCTCTTACAGCTTGTGTTTTTGGTGTCAAGGTTGAGAACACTTTGCCAGCCCCGGTCCTAAAGATTTTCTCCTGTTTTTTGTTTTTTCTACAAGTTTTGTAGTCTTACATTTTACATTTATGCCATGATCCATTTTGAGTTTGTTTTTATGTAAAGTGTGAGACTTGCAGACACTAAGAGCTCTACTCCTGCCAAACACAACAGGAGCAAGCTTTGCCTCACTCCTATCCCCACTAGCAAAGGCTGCATGGGAAGGCTAGACCTCTATCCTTGCAAGACTGGGCCTTCTTGAGCACCTACCATATGCTAGGTCCTGGACTTATGATGGTGGAGTGAAAGCTCTCCAGGTATTTCTAATCTACGTCAAATGACTGCTGTTAAGGTATTTTAGTGTGGACACACAGATGAAAGAGAAAGGAGATAGTTACTGGTCTGCCAGACTCAATTAAAAATCTATTCCTTTCTAGCTGCATGATACTGGGCAAATTGCCCCACTACTCTGAGCCTCAGTTTCTTCATTTACAATAAGACGGTTTTGAGGATTAAATTAGATAAAATATGTGAAATGACTGGTGCATAAGGTTTTCAATAAATAATGTCATTCTTCTCCAAACTGATCCATTGTGGATGCTGTGAAATTAGCAACCGACCATTGTCAGAAAATAGAAACAGACCAGTTGTATACAGACAATTCTGAATTTTCTAAGGGCTAATTATCTGCTTTATAGATAAACTAGAAACCTTACGTTCCTGCTCCGTAGCTTGGTGGCCAGTGGCTTGCACAGCTACTAGGTACAATTAAATAAAGTAGATAAATGAAAATTTTATTCTGATTCAGTTCAAATTTCTGGAAAATTGAAGGACTTAAGAATAGAAACTGACATGGATGGGAACCAATATTGTTAAAATCTGAATTTTAGGTTTATCAACTATCATTAAATTATAGAAAGATATAAAGTAATC
>NW_012101421.1:4294003-4298769 GCF_000951045.1 Mandrillus leucophaeus
TCAAACTGGGGCTTGCCAACGTCATGTATTACAGAAGAGGCAGCAGAAAAGGCCTTGGCAGGGCCAGAAAGGCTAGAGAAGGTCCTGTTCCAAGGATTCCTTGGGGCCCTTTTCATCGAGGCCACATCCACACCATCCCTCAAGATAGGTATTCCCTCCTATTCTGTTTAAGCTGTTAGTTTTCCCTAGATTTCATTCTATTTTAGTATTTTATATCCCTATAATCAGGCCCAAGGAGAAATGTTCAAATTCAATAATAATAATGATAAATTTAATAAGTATTTTCCATGTACATAGAAATTTATAGTTGCTAAAGAATTTTTATATGTAGCAGCAGCTCTTAAAGGAGCTGTACTTTACAGAAAACTGTAAAAACTGGGTCCCAGAGTGTAAGTGGCATGCCCAAGGTCACATAATTGGGAAAATCTCAAACCCAGGGAATGATATCCCAAGTCCCAATGCTCTTTATACCAGGCAGCTTTACAAATGATAGTTGGATTCTCAGGGTAGCCCTCAAAGCTTCCTTTAACCCATAAAGGTGTTAAATTATACCAGTATCTTAACCTCTAACCAACTCATATTTCCGTGGAAACATGCATAGGGTTTTAAAAACTTAGTTAAATACATTTTCTGGACACATCTCCCTGTAGATGAGGACTCCTGATATTCTAGCATCGGTGGCCGCTTATTTTCCCTCAGTTTGAAAATGCAAGTGCACCAAGAGAGGAATGTTGCTATAAAGTGTAGGTAATCTCGAAAGTCATTTTGAGCCTGATACTTTTAGGCAAAATAATGGTCCCAGTACAGTATACAGTTGTGGAAACAAGTAATGCAAAGTTTTTAAGTTTTTTAGCTCATTGTTTGCTATTCACGGAATTTGGAAGGACATCCAAGCATCTTCCTATCTCTCAAGCACGCTGGATATATGTGTGGCAGCTTCAGCTGATCCAATTGTCTACACAAAAAAATAACAGTGCCCTCATTGAGGGTGCCCATTTAACAAGATCCAGAGACAGCCATCTCGGTCCGCAGAGAAAAAAAATAACAAATTTTTGTTAAAACATTCTCTAATGCATTTGCACAAACTAGTTAATCAATTAAATACATATCATTTTCAAAAGGGGAGAACTTCCCTAAGAACCTGGAATTCTGGGTGAATATGTCACCACTGGGGGCTAGGAATAAATATGGGAAGGAGGAGAAAGAAAAAAGTGGTGTGCACCAAGGATGGACTTCACATCCTTAGTTTTGTTTGTTTGGTGGTTAAGGTCTAAGCTATATGTTTGTGTCCATTGTTTGGTAGTAAGGTCTAAGCTATACATTAGTTTGTCTCAGTTGGGATCATGTGAGTGAGTGGCTCCTTTACCAAGTGCATGTTAATCTGCCACCATAGCAGATTTTGGAAGGAGCCTGAAGCACAGAGAGTGTGTGTGCCTTGCAACTCAAGGTGTGGTCTCTAGACCAGCAGCACCACCTAGAAGATTTTAGAAAGGCAGATTCTCACACCCCTCAACCCCTAGACGTACTGAATCATAACCTGCATTGTAACAAAATTCCCAGGTGATTCATAAGTCAGGAAAGCACTGTCACAGATGAACCTGATAGTTAAAATGCTTGTTTTCCTCTAATTTTCAGAATGAGAAAAACAAATGATCTTCAAACTCTATATGCTCCTGAAGAAAACAGCAGTCAGAAATTTTTCCACTCCTGCTGTCAATATCATTGCATTCACAGCCTTGTGATATGATTATTTTATGTCTATTACCTCGGTGGTCCCCAACCTTTTTGGCACCAGGGACCAGTTTTGTGGAAGACAGTTTTTCCATAGACTGGGGGTGGGGTGGAGGATGGAGGATGGCTTCGGGATGAAACTGTTCCACCTCAGATCATCAAGCATTAGATTCTCATAAGGAGCACGCAACCTAGATCCCTTACGTGCACAGTTCCCAGTAGGGTTTGCGCTCCTATGAAAATCTAATGCTGCAGCTGATCTGACAGGAGGCAGAGCTTAGGTGGTTACCCAGCTACACTTAAGTCCTGGGTGGCTGTTCTGTGTCTTGTTCACCCTTAGAATCCCAGCACCCAACATGGTACTTGGAATCTAATAGGTGTGTATGGTGGTACTCAAGAGTCCCAGCTTCAAAGTACGACAAACATGGGTTGGAAGCCTCAGTTCATGCATCTATGAGATGGGATAAAGAATAACACCTCTTATAGGCTTATTGGGAGGAGTAAATGAACTGATGCATGTGGCATAGCAGAGCACCTGGTGTGTGGTAGCTACTCATAAGTGGCTAATATGTTGAACAAATGAAAGAATAGAAACCTTGTATACAAAGTCTTCAGCGGTCTAAAATGTGGTGCTCTGTTGCTTCAAATATATGAAATTGGATTTAGAAATAGTATGCAAAGGAAGCCTGATAAGCATAGGAAAGAGGTAGAATAGATCCATGAGAAAAGCCTGTGATTTGGAATCACAAGACCCGTGTTTGGGTTTCAACTCTCTCCTTTACTAGCTGTGTGATCTCATGCAAGAAACAAGCTTCCTGAGCCTCAGTTTCTTCACCTAAAGGATGGGGTTAATAATCCTCTTCGTTTCATGGCATTATGCTTTTAAAAAGGGTGTGGGAGGTTTACAACTTGCAACATTCATTCATTATTCATTTTTGTATCTCTTATTTATTTTTGTATCCTCCTTATTCATTTTTGTATCCCTACCTCTCCTGACAAATAGCAATGGTCAATAATGCCTGTTTGCTCGAATGGATTACAGCATAAACTCTCAAGGGGAATGAAAACTGGATATTGCAATGGCTTGTGGCCTCCAAAGGTTAACTTTTATGGACAAAATCTCATTCCATAGCATTAGGGGATCCTAAAGGATTTCCTAGCATCCTTAGGGGATAGAAAGGCTCCTTGTGAGTGGGGAGGAGGAGTGAGGAAGATGATTTTTAAAAACTTTGAGAAGCACAATTAGAGCTTTGACTCTTCAACTTGGTACCACACAAGAGCTCTTCAGGAAAAAGCATAAGGAGGGAAAAGCAGCTAACTAAAAGGCAAGCAGAGTGAACCTCTAGAAGAAGTAATAAAAGAATTACCATTTCAGCTGGGCGTGGTGGCTCACACCTGTAATCCCAGCACTTTGGCAGGCTGAGTCGGGTGGATACCCTGAGGTCAAGAGTTCGAGACTAGCCTGGCCAACATGGTGAAATATGGGCATAGTGGTGGGCACCTGTAATCCCAGCTATTTGGGAAGCTGAGGCAGAATAATCTCTTGAACCCAGAAGGCTGAGGTTGCAGTGAGCTGAGATCACACCACTGCACTCCAGGCTGGGCTGCAAGAATGAGACTCCGTCTCAAACAAATAAACAACCAAAACGAATTACACTTTCAAGATCTGGGTGATGTGATATATATAAAATAATTTTGCAAAACTAAGAGCTATAAACAAGTACAATTACTAAAGGAAAAGCCTTTAAGAAATATTTTCGAGTTCTATATGTTACCTGGATTTATTTCCATTAATACATTGATTTCCCCAGTAGTTATTTTATCCCTGACAGTGTAATTGGGGTATCTGCTCCGCAACTTCACTGGGATATTTCCCAGTTGAGTGGAATTTAGCATGATTGTTTTTCTATCAAGGAATTCAGTTATTGATGTGGCCCCCAAACCTTTTGAAAGTAGATTCCTTTGTAAGGCAGACCCCATAGCAGGGACCCCAAGAGCAGGGCTGTTTGTTGTTATATCAGCATCCTGGAGTCTTCACATTGGCTCAAACAGGAAACTGATGCACAGAGGCTATGCAAACATTCCTACAGGTCTCTACAAATCCCATTCACTCACTTTTACCAGCTTTTTTTTTTTGAGGCAGAGTTTCACTCTGTCGCCCAGGCTGGAGTGCAATGGCACAATCTTGGCTCACTGCAAGCTCCACCTCCCAGGTTCATGCCATTCTCCTGCCTCAGCCTCCCGAGTAGCTGGGACTACAGGTGCCCGCCACCACACCTGGCTAATTTTTTTGTATTTTTAGTAGAGACGGGGTTTCACTGTGTTAGCCAGGATGGTCTCGATCTCCTGACCTCGTGATCCGCCCACCTCGGCCTCCCAAAGTGCTGGGATTACAGGCGTGAGCCACTGCGCCTGACCTAATTTTTGTATTTTTATTAGAGACAGGGTTTCATCATGTTGGCCAGGCTAGTCTCGAACTCTTGACCTCAGGGGATCCGCCCAACTTGGCCTCCCTAAGTGCTGGGATTACAGGCGTGAGCCACTAAGACTGGCCGAAGTTGCAATTCTTTTTTTTTTTTTTTTTTAAGACAGAGTCTCACTCTGGACTTGGCCAAAAATGTTAAAATATAATTTGAAAAGATTTCCACAGAGCACAATACAGCACAAAAGGTCACAGCAGCCCTTGATACCCAATGTCTTTTCAGCCCTTTTGCTATTGTCAAAGTCTTACTTAGATTTCACATGTAACTCTTAGTATGTTACTGTGTTCCTTCTTTGCATGGTCAAAGGAGTTACAGACTATAAAGACAGCAAGCATGGAAAGCAGGGCTTTAGTTTCCACTGTGACCCAGACACTAAACTTGAACCCTGGGCTCTGAAATTGAACCTGAAATCGAACCTCTCTCTGTGCTAATTTGCCATGTAACATGCATTCTGCCACGTAACATGCATTCTGCCACATTTCATCATCAATTGCACACATGAGGAGAGGAGCTATTCTATGCTTATGACTTTATTTTCAAAAATATCTGATT
>NW_012101421.1:4298819-4304356 GCF_000951045.1 Mandrillus leucophaeus
CATTAACCTGTTGAAAGATATCTGGGTGGTTTCCAGTTTGGGGCTACTAAGTATAAAGCTGCTATACACAAGTTTTCATTTCTCTGGGGTATATGCCAAAGTGAGCAATTGCTGGGTGATATGGTAGTCGCATGTTTAACTTTTAAAACTACAAAACTGTTTTCCACAGTAGCTCTACCATTTTACATTCTCACAAGCAATATATGAGTGATCTAGTTTCTTCAAACCCTCGCCAACATTTGGTGTTGTCGCTATTTTTTATTTTAGCCATTCTGATAGGTATGTTGTGATGTCTCATGTAGTTTTAATTTTCTTTTATCTATAGGCTCATAATGTTGCATATCATTTAATATTATTTGCTCTCTCTATATCTATATCCTCTTCAGTTAAATGTCTGTTCATATCTTTTTCCCATTTTCCAACTAAGTTGGTTTATTTGGTTGCATTTTGAGAGTTCTTTATTTTAGACACTAGTTCTTTGTCAGATATTGGGCTTGCAAATATTTTCTCCTAGTTTATATCTTGTATTTATATCCTCTTCACATGGGCAAAAGTTTTTAACTTTGATGAAGTCCAATTTACCAATGTTTCCTCTTACAGCTTGTGTTTTTGGTGTCAAGGTTGAGAACACTTTGCCAGCCCCGGTCCTAAAGATTTTCTCCTGTTTTTTGTTTTTTCTACAAGTTTTGTAGTCTTACATTTTACATTTATGCCATGATCCATTTTGAGTTTGTTTTTATGTAAAGTGTGAGACTTGCAGACACTAAGAGCTCTACTCCTGCCAAACACAACAGGAGCAAGCTTTGCCTCACTCCTATCCCCACTAGCAAAGGCTGCATGGGAAGGCTAGACCTCTATCCTTGCAAGACTGGGCCTTCTTGAGCACCTACCATATGCTAGGTCCTGGACTTATGATGGTGGAGTGAAAGCTCTCCAGGTATTTCTAATCTACGTCAAATGACTGCTGTTAAGGTATTTTAGTGTGGACACACAGATGAAAGAGAAAGGAGATAGTTACTGGTCTGCCAGACTCAATTAAAAATCTATCCCTTTCTAGCTGCATGATACTGGGCAAATTGCCCCACTACTCTGAGCCTCAGTTTCTTCATTTACAATAAGACGGTTTTGAGGATTAAATTAGATAAAATATGTGAAATGACTGGTGCATAAGGTTTTCAATAAATAATGTCATTCTTCTCCAAACTGATCCATTGTGGATGCTGTGAAATTAGCAACCGACCATTGTCAGAAAATAGAAACAGACCAGTTGTATACAGACAATTCTGAATTTTCTAAGGGCTAATTATCTGCTTCATAGATAAACTAGAAACCTTACGTTCCTGCTCCGTAGCTTGGTGGCCAGTGGCTTGCACAGCTACTAGGTACAATTAAATAAAGTAGATAAATGAAAATTTTATTCTGATTCAGTTCAAATTTCTGGAAAATTGAAGGACTTAAGAATAGAAACTGACATGGATGGGAACCAATATTGTTAAAATCTGAATTTTAGGTTTATCAACTATCATTAAATTATAGAAAGATATAAAGTAATCGTAAAATTAAATTCTGCTGCAAAATATGTAAGGAAATTCAACTTATTGTATCTGAAGGAAAAAACTTAGATTGTAGTCAATATACCTAAATTTAGTTATTGACACTATTTAGGTACACTATTCATGTTAAGTTTTCTGATTTTTAAACAAGCCCAAGTTTATTAATTATTTTTGAAATCCTTCACTGAGTAGTATAACAATTCAGCTGTCACCTTTACTTTTATTCTCTTGACACTTGCCATTTTGTTCTTTGCCTTTTTTTAACCATCTCCTTTTTCCCTTAGAGAAAAACTATAAAATACCTACCTTCTCCCTTTTAATTTAAAAAAAAAAAATTCTAACAGCAGCATCTCCAGAACTATGTCTGGGGATAATCACATCGTGTTAGATCTATCACAAATATTTTATTTTTACACAATTGATTTTAAGCTAAATAAACACCTAAGTCATTTCTGAAATGGTCATAGAAAACACAGAAGAGCAATGTAGGGCTTCGGTGGAAAGTGGGGAAGAGAGTTAAGGCTCACACGTATATGCATGTCAGGTGATTTATAGCAGCATTCCATTGAACCATAGCAACCTTCTCCGTAACCATTCATTCCCCAAACACTGGACTCTCAAAGCAAACTCAAAGCTCATGCATTTCTCAGCCTCCAGAATTGGATTTGTCCCTCATCAGTTTCCTGTCTTACTGCCTCATTTAGTCAAAGCGTGTTTTGAAAATAAATAGCTAATTCATATAAAGAAAGTAAATTGGCCGGGCACGGTGGTTTACGCCTGTAATCCCAGCACTTTGGAAGGCCAAGGCGGGCAGATCACGAGGTCACGAGATCCAGACCATCCTGGCTAACACACGGTGAAAATCCGTCTCTACTAAAAATACAAAAAAATTAGCCGGGCGTGGTGTCAGGCGCCTGTAGTCCCAGCTACTCGGGAGGCGGAGGCAGGAGAATGGCATAAACCCGGGAGGCGCAGCTTGCAGCGAGCCGAGATCGCGCCACTGCACTCCAGCCTGGGCGATGGAGCGAGACTGAGTCTCAAAAAGGAAAGTAAATTACTAAATTACTGCTTATTGATACGTACACTTTTAAAGTCGTTTATAATGCTTATCCTGTCGAAATTAAAAATCTTTTTGACTAGAAGAAGCCTGTGTTGATACTAGATATAAAACCTGGATAAACCTAAGTTTGGGGAATTCAGTACTTTAATTGATGTCAGTATTTGATACCCCACTAGAGGCACTGCTTCTTGGGGTTATCTGCCAACATGATTCCCGTCACATCAGACTATCAGGCAAGGGGAAAAACAAAAGAAAAATTATTTTCATAGGAGTGACATTATACTAAGTTTTTATCAACTATTAATCAATGTGAGAATTGATCTAATAATAGAGATTGAGAGTTTAATTCTATTATCTGGCTGACTTAATCTCTTTCATATGGTAAGATCGATTGACTTTTGGATATTTGGCGTGTATTTTTTCTTTAATTTTTTTCCATTGCTGGCCACACCCACTGAACTAAATTATAACTCTTTGCTTCCGTATTTTCATGGTATTAAATGCTTGCACTCTCTTTTTCCTTCCATTTTTACTATCCCAGTGTCCTGTTTCCCAGAGGAACAGTTCATTTCCACAGACAGGGAGAAAGCCTGGATGCTCAAGGTAAGGTTTATATAAATTATGTTGCATGACTCCTTACTCAAAAATCAATTTAAAGTGAGTAGTAATATTGTCCTTGTAACAAATTTATTTTCAAAATTCCAGTATACAATTAAAGCCAATATTTGAGTAAATACACTCTTTTAAAATACTATTTTTTCAAGCCAAATTCCATTTCCCAAGTGTACGAAGGGCTAATTAATTGCTATTAGCAATTCCTCTAAAAATGGTCTAACCAATTAATTAAAGTTTGATTTTGAAAAATCTTATGATAGGTGGGGAGGGTAGAATATCAAGATATGGTCAAAATGAACTCATGACATCGCTATTTATGAATAAATGATTTTTATTTGGTATGTTAAGAATCAAGGAAGCCACTCTGTTGGCTTTGAGAGGCAGAAAGAGAGAGAGAATGAGAGCATGCAAGCATGCTTGTCACAGAGATGAGGAACCTAGAAAGCCTCATTTTTTTTAGTTTGGGATTTGTTTTTGAGATGCAATCATTTTGACCTTCAGTTATTTCCAACTAGTACTCCAAGTCTCTCTAAGTAATGCCTTCAAGAGTCATCTCCAGGAGCCCTTGGAACAAAGGAACAATTAACTGAAATTCCACCAGATGGCAATATTTGGAAAGCCATTCAGAGAGGTCTCAAAGCTACAAGCTATTATTGTTCACACAGAATAGTCTCACAAAGTGTGGTGTGACATCCTATATTTCATCAAAGGTGCTCAAACATCTTTTATTTTACTCCTATTTCTCTATAGCATCAAACATTTTTACTTAAAAAAAAAACAGTGTGGGGGGGCGTATTAGTTTTCTTCTTTTTACAAGAATTCTGGAATGATAAAATTAGAAACCTTATTCTTAAACAGTAATTCTCCAAACAGTAATGGTGAATATTAAAAGCTCAAATCAATGAATGATATACCACATTTGTTTTGGGGCCTCATTGTAATAAATGCTATGACTGGTGGTCATTTTTTAAATATTTGCAAAGAGAAACTGAAATTCTTCTACTTAAAGGACAATAGCATTTTAAGAAGTTGTCTTGATATTACAATTTGCAGGTATGAAATTCACTGTATTGACTTGGAATAATTAGTTTTTTTAGTGTGGATGAATAGATGTTTTCCCCTTTTACTCTAGTGAAGGTGGAAATATGGAGCACTTTTGTAGGCTGAGGTGGGCCGATCATCTGAGGTCAGGAGTTCAAGACCACTCTGGTCAATATGGCAAAACCTTGTCTCTACTGAAAATATAAAAATTAGCTGGGCGTTGTGGCACATGCCTGTAGTCCCAGCTACTCGGGTGGCTGAGGCACGAGCATCACTTGAACCCAGGAGGCAGAGGTTACAGTGAGCCAAGATCGCACCACTGCACTCCAGCTTGGGTGACAGAGCGTGACTCCGTCTCAAACAAACAAAGTGGAGATATGGTACCCTGCATGGTGCCCCAACAGCTGGAATATTCGGGGGCCAGAACAGGCTCTAGTGCAGAGTTGGGACAGGGGTCAGTGGAAAGGTACCTGAGGGCATTAGAAATAGAAAGAACCAGGAAGAGAAACCGTTGAAGCTTTCTGTGTCTGCAGCCACAGATCATGAGTGCCCTTTGAAAACTGATCTTGTACTGCTAGCCCTTACAGCAGATGGTCCATATGTGGGGTCTGTCTGGGACAGTCCTGATTCAATTCTGTATTCCTGGAAAATAGGTAGCACTCCCTTTCACCCTCCAAACGTTTCATTTTGGATGATAAATTATATGATCATCCTATCTTGCAGGGTGGTGAAGAGAAAGTAATAAGAAAAGGTGGCCCATTACCTAAATAGGGTGTCGCTTTATAAATCTCCTTATATATGGGGGTATGGGACAAACGTGTATTTAAAGAGCCAAATTGTAAATATTTTTGCCTTGCTGGTCATATAAGTGTTAGTCACAACTGTTCAACTCATTGTAGTGTGAAAATAGCCAAAGATAATACATAAAGAAATGGCCTTGTCCAGGCGCCGTGGCTCACACCTGTAATCCCAGCACTTTGGAAGGCCGATGTGGGCAGATCACAAGGTCAGGAGATTGAGACCATCCTGGCTAACATGGTGAAACCCCGTCTCTACTAAAAATACAAAAAAAATTAGCTGGGCGTGGTGGCAGGAGCCTGTAGTCCAGCTACTCGGGAGGCTGAGGCAGGAGAATGGCATGAACCTGGGAGGCGGAGCTTGCAGTGAGTCAAAATTGCACCACTGCACTCCAGCCTGGGTGACAGAGCAAGACTCAGTCTCAAAAAAAAAAAAAAAAAAGCCTTGGCTGTGTTCAGTAAAGCTATTTA
>NW_012101421.1:4307846-4309814 GCF_000951045.1 Mandrillus leucophaeus
GAATTTTACTTTTGTACATTGAGCACTATAAATATTCTATTCTAAAATAGAAAGGGCAATCTTAAAAAATATTTTAATTCTGATTCACATAGAAAGTAGCAGATGGATAAATGATGATTCCAAGAAGAAAGGGCTAGGCTACATTTGTATGAAAAGAAGTGAATTTTTATTTTATTGCAGCTATCATTTTAGGTATTTTCTGGGGATTATCTTTTATTTTTATAGAAACCTAAATCATAATGACCATCAGTTTATGACATCATTACTATTCTTAATATATACCACCAAAATCCATTTAGCAGTGAGCTATAATTTTTTTGAAGTCCTTAAATATACAATACGGGTCATTTGGTAGTTTGTCTTTCTTAAGGAGAAGAATGAGTTGTACCAGACTTAACCCAAGATTCAGTGTAATCTGACCTCCTTTACTTGCCAGACACGCTCGTTTGGTTTTCGGTTTCCCTGATGTGTGCTCAGCTCTGTGCTTCCTGGCAGTCTTGCCCTGGGGGATTTGCACAGGAGAGGGGAGGGAGTCTAGGCCTCCCCTCTGCTGCCGCTAGAGAAGGCCCTGAGCCCAACCCAAGACCACTAATTGAGGCAGTGCATGGAGGCAGGGCTTTCTGAAAGATTAATATCTAGTAAGCTCCACCTCAGGATTAATGGCCTGTGACCTTCTGCTAATGCTGCAAGCTGCTTTATTCCTAGAAAGCTATGGACCTCCTACACTAAAGAATGTGATCTACAACTGAAGGCATTCAATATGTCAAAGTGGCCATGGGGAGTTTGGAACTCAGGATACAGCTTATTCTGGAGATCCAAAGACAGCTTACTAAACTCCCTAGAGGAAGATTTGGGCTCAGGCCCCAGTACTGTTCTCTTCTTGGAAAAGCTGTGAACAGTTGGGGAGGTGGTAATGCTGTTTCTTTGTGAGGAGGATGCTTTAGCCTTGTGTTGACCAGAAGCCTCATTGGTTAAGCACATAGCAATGAAGAAAGAATGAAATCTTCTTTCAATGGCATGGCATTATTTGAAATATTTTTACAAACATGTTTTTCATTCTGATGTATCTTTCATGTTCCTGTAGTTTTTGTGGCCAGACGTGAAAGTAGCAGTCTTTGCCAGAGGATGGGGGGACTCCCCAGCTAGGATAGAGGTTCCGCTGCTGTGCCTTGGACATGGGATGCTGGAATTCTGGATTTGTTTGTCAAAGAAAGAGGATTTGACATTTCTAGAGGATGGGGAAAATGGACCTTTGTAGAAACAGAGAATGTGCTTTGTTAAAGAGTCATGACTCTTATCCTAACAAAGATATTTGGTCTTTTCAATGAAAACAAAACCAACAAACAAGCAGAGCCATAAGCCAGAGAAAGCAGCTGGCTTACGGCTGCTCATTTCTGAGGAGCTGCCCTAGTGCCTAGAATGGCTACAGGATCAAAGTCAATGTGATTTTTCCAAACATGAAGGGGGACTTGGCAAGTTCCTCTGTGTGTTGGTGATTAAAGTTCTGTTGTTATTTAGTGTATGGTCCAGTTTAGAATACAGAACACCTGCCTTGTCATCCATAAAATAGTACCACAAAGGATAAAAATCTACTCCATACAGGTACCTGTAGTCTCAGTGACTTGAGATCGATCCGGAGGCAGGTGGATCTCTTGAGCCCAGGAGGTCAAGGGTGCAGTACATGGGGATTGTGCCTGTGAATAGCCTCTTGTACTCTAGCTTGGGCATCACTGCAAGACCCCATTTGTAAAAATAAATGTTAAATATTCCATTTCTACGCAAATAAGATGTGGACATTTTGTAAGATTTTGAAAATTCCTAGATAGTGTGAACTTAAGGGTATGAAAGATCTGTTAAAAAATACAGGATGTATTGGCTGGATGCCATGGCTCACACTTGTAATCTCAGCACTTTAGGATACCAAGGCAGGCAGCCTCACTTGAGGCCAAGAGTTCAAGATCAACCTGG
>NW_012101421.1:4315679-4393373 GCF_000951045.1 Mandrillus leucophaeus
AAAAAAAAAAAAAAAAAAAAAAAAGGACTACACTTGGCCTGTAGACCATTATTTACACACATCCCTGATAGATAACAGAAATGGGTTAAGGTGGTCGGAAATGGCAGAGAACCAAAGAGACAACCATCATTAATCCCTCTCCCTTCTCTCTATATCCCTTCTGGGTTGCACCCTCCTTTATTTATCCCTTTCAGGAACTAGTACAGTTGACCCTTGAACAGCATGGGTTTGAACTGCATGGGTTTACTTATAAGTGATTTTTTTTTTCAGTAAATGCAATCAAACCTCCATATCCGTGGATTCCAAATATGCAACCAAAAGTGAACTGAAAATACAGTATTCATGATATGTGAAACCCATGGACAGCCAGCTTTTCATATCGCTTGATTCAGTGGGCCAATTGGGGGACTTGAGCATGAATGGATTCTTGTGGGGGAAGGAAGGTTCTGAAACCAATCCCCTAGGGAAAGCTGTATTGATCATTTCCTCGAGTGAGTGATCCTATCTGCTATTAAGTGGTTCCTGAGATTCCTTTACTGGGTGTCACTTCTTGTTTCTCATCCAAATCTGTTCCTGCACCACACACAACATGCTTGTACTTTATACCTCATGATGTATAAGACTCAGGTATCACCTGAGTCTTATAATAAGAAAATGAGATGTACCATAGGAGAAATACAGTTATAATATAACGGGAGTTTGGGGAGGGGGAGGTAGAGATGACATCTGAGCTGAGTCATGAGGGTCAGTTGGTTTGGAATACTCAGGGATGGTGAGGTTAGCTATTCATTCCATAAACATGTATTGATCACCAACTGTATGCCAAGTATTATGGTAAAAGCTAGGTATATAGAGGTGACCAAGGCAGAGCTCTTAAAGCATACTATCTAATGGAGTAAAGAATCTTTTTTTAAAAAAATCAGTATAAGGGTGGTAAGCAGGCTAGTTTGCCTGGCAGAGGATTCACAGGGTTAGGGATGAATGCTGGTTTCCTCTGGAATGAAACTTTTCCATGGCTTCTTTTTTGAAAGGCATAGCTTTCATCATCAGTTATTGTGTCAGAATCTGTGGGACACCTGCTTCTGGAGGTTTGAAGGTTTTGAAGTTTCTTGTAATTGCACTTGTACTGACCAACATTCTAATTAAAGTTGGCCTGCACTGACAGGCCCCCCAGTGCGTACATTTACTGGGAATGCACAGAGGATAGGCCTGGGATCAGTGAGACGTACAACTTGGCCCTCACCAGATGATGATGGAAGTAAATCACTAAGAATTGTAGGTTTCATTTGTGTTTTGTCTTTAAAACAGCTGGAACGAACCTCATTGATAATCTAATCCAAAATCTCGTTTTACAGATGAACGTTCTTAAGTGAGGAGAGGTTGAGTGACTTTTCTAGGGTTAGACAGTGGCATTACCACAGCACCAGAACCTTCGCTTCTGATTCTTCTTGTTCTATGGTCACTTCTTTAATTAGCCCTGCCTCATCTATACCATAGAGGTAGTAAGAATTAGGACTAGATTAACCTAAGCATCCCTTGTATACATAAAAGCAATCAGATAATTTTTACCTATCTCATACCACAGTAAAAATTTTTTTAATTTATAATGTTTAACTAAAATTTTATTTAGGCCAGATATGGTGGATCATGACTGTAATCCCAACACTTTTGGAGTCTGACGCTGGAGGATCACTTGAGGCCAGGGGTTCAAGACCAGCCTGGGCAATATAGCGAGACCTCATGTCTCTACAAAGAAAAAAAGTAAAAAGTAAAAACAATTGGCCAGTGTGGTGGCACATGTCTCTAGTTGCAGCTATTCAGGAGGCTGAAGCAGGCAGATCCTTTGAATCCAAGAGTTCAAGGCTAAAGTGAGCCGTGATCTTACCACTTGTGAGCTGGACAAATAGCTTGACCTCACTAAGCTCCATTTTCATCTTCAAAGTAGAGATATAATACATGTTGTTTGCTGTAGGAATAATTAGAGGTAACATAATTGTTGGGTGCATAATGGACACTGAGAAAATATTGAAATATTGATTTTCTTTCCCCTTCCCTCCTAGAGCTACAGGTTCTTCATGGGATTCCTCTTGTTTATTAATCAAGTTGCCTTATAAGACTTCTGAGAATTAAATGATGGAATGAGGGTACATTTATAAACTGTGATGCAGAGATTAACAGTCTCATTTCTGAATTTTACTTAACTAGGCTTAATTAGAGGTTTAGAGGATTTTCTTTATGGTTCCTTTTCCTCCATTTCTTCAGTAGCTTATCTTACATGTTCTACGGATGTGTTGGTAAGACTTAAAAATTCACTCATTTTCTCTGTGTTTTATCTTAAATATTGTGTCAAATAAATATACAGAGGTAGATGATTAGATAAAGAAAATATGGCTAAATATTAACAATTGCTGAATATAGCTGGTGGGTATGAAGGTCTGTTATACTATTATAAGATGTTTTTTACTTTTCTGGATGTTTGAAATGTCTCAAGCAAATTTTTTTAAAAGCATTATGTATCAAGTATTAATTAAGCTTCTAAGCTTCTACCACGGCTCCATCACTTTTCGGAGGCAGAGGGTAGATTTTACGTGAGACAGTCAGGGATCTCAGCCCTGATGGAGATATGGCCCACTGTAGGGAATGTTAATGAAATAGGCAGTTCCATTCCAGAGTGCTGAGTGCTGTGATGGGAGAGTACAGGTTGCCTTGGGAGTCCTCAGCAGCAACAGTTAAGCCAGAACTGGTCTGCAGAGGTCAGACAAGGCTTCCAAGTTCAGTGGCATCTCATCTGAGACCCGAAGGAAAAGGAAGAAGTAGCCAAGTGTTGGGGAGAGGGGAACTTCAGAGAAAGGGAAATTGTTTGGGAAGAAAGAGTAGCAGCTTCAAAGATCTGGAGGGAAAATAAGAGAAGCATTTGGCATATTAATGAAATTGAAAGAAGTTCAGTAATGAGCTGGAGCATTGAGGGAATAGCGACAGGTAAGACTGGACAGATAGACAGATCAGGAAGGGCCTTGCCAGGCTAAAGAAGAACCCTGGGTTGTATTGTAAGAGATGTTGAAGTCCTTTAAGCGTAGAAGTAAAACTACCTGTTTTATATCTTAGAATGGTCACTCTGATGGCTGTGTAAAGGAAAGATCAGGAAGGGACCTGATTAGACAGCAGAGAGACCAGGTGGAAAATGATTAGCATCTGGCTATAGTGGTGACAGCTGGGGTAGAGGTTAATGGGTGGATTTAAGTACAATTTAGGTGGCAAAAAAAAAGTGGAAAAAAACCACTGTTACTTTTGCACCAACCTATAGAAAGGATTGGGGAAGGAAGACGTCAAGGAGTTATTCATTCATCCAGCAAATGCATATTGAGTGCTTGCTATGTGTTAAATGCTGTTTCAGTACTGTGAAGAAAAGTAAAGAAAGGGCGACAGGAATAGCGCCTGAGGAGGTGCTATTTTATGTAGGGGGAAGTAATGGAGAGGGATTTTCTAGAGGAGAACACATTGATCTTTAAGGACCCTCTTAAGGGATGGCAAAGTGAGAAGTAGTCACCTAAAAATCTTGGGGTTCAGTGAGATCCCTGGGAGCTCCATAAGTGGCAGTGCTGTGGTTGGCAGAAGATAGTGCCCAGTGTCTGGCATGAGTAAGTGGGGACTTTGGTGAGTGTTATTTACTGAGACAGGACACACTGTAAATGTGAGGACAAGAAACAGAAGCTCAGCATTGCTCATGTTGAGCTTAGGGTGTCTGTGACATTAAAAAAGATATGGATATAGATATCTTTATATATATATGGATTTGAGACATGAACCTTAGAAGAAAAAGAAATGAATTACAGCTTTGAGAGTCACAAGCATGTAAGCAGTAAGCCACAAGTATAGATAAAATTGCCCGAGAGAGTATAGAATGAGAAAGAGAGGCCAGAGTAGAACCTTGAAAATCACCAATAATTAAAATGTAGATTAAGAGAAAGAGAGAGAACACCTGTGTTCACAGCAGCAGCATTCACAGTCGCCAAAGGTGGAAACAACCCAAGTGTCCATTGAGAGATGAATGGATAAACAAAATGGGGTATATACATACAATGGAATATTGCTCAGCCATAGATAGGAAATTCTGACTCATGCTACAACATGGGTGAATCTTGAGGCCAATGCATTAAGTGAAAGACACCAGTCACAAAAAGACAAATATTGTATGATTCCACTTATGTGAGCTATCTAGAGTAGTCAAATTCATGGAGACAGAAAGTGGAATGGTGGTTGCCAGGGGCTGAGAGGAGGGGGAAATAGAGAGTTAGTGTTTAATAGCAATAGAGTTTCAGTTTAGCGGAATGAAAACATTCTGGAGAAGGATAGTGGTGATGGTTGAACAAGAATGTTAATATATGTAATGCCACCAAACTGTACATTTAAAAATTGTTAAACTGGTAAAATTTTGTTGTATGCATTTTACCACAATTTGAAAGTGAGAGAGATGAAGATTAGCCAGAACCACAGGAGAAAGACCAGTTGAGTATGCTATCATGGAAGCCAAGGGAAAATACTATTTCAAGAATGAGCAGGGTCGGGATACCCAAATGCCCATAAAACTTATATAAAATAATAAAAACTAAAAATGCCTATTGCTTTAGCAACAAAGAGGTTGTTAGTGATCTTGGCGAGAATAATTTCAATGGCATGATCAGAATGGGAGCTAGATGCAAGAAGTTGAGGAGTGAGGGAGAAATTGAGAAAGTGGAAAGGGCAGATTTAGATAACCCTTAAGATACTGACTATAAAGATGGAGATAGAAATCAGGATCTGTGGGGAAGAACTGTTGATTTAAGGTAGAAGAGACCTGAGTGATTTAAACGCTGCCTGGAGGGAGCCAGTGGGCAGGGCCTAGGAGAAGCTGGTAGAAAATTATAAACCAGAGCTTTTTAATTTTATTAATTGACAAATAGTACTTGTACATATTCATGGGGTACATAGCAATGTTTTGATCTGTGTAATGTAAATAATTATATCAGGGTATTCAACATATCCATCATGTCAAATGTTTATCATTTCTTTCTGTTAGGAACATTTAATGTTTTCATTCTAGCTTTTTGAAACTACATGTTATTGTCAACAATAGTCAACCTACAGTGGTAGAGGACACTAGAATCTATCCCTCCTATCTAGCTGTAATTTTGTATCCTTTAACAAATCTGTCTATCCTCTCCTTCCCCCTACCCTTGCCAGCCTCTAGTATCCTCTCTTCTACTTTTTACTTCTATGAAATCCCGTGTATTAGTGAGAATATGCAGTGTTCAACTTTCTGTTCCTGGTTTATGTCACTTAATATAATGACCATCCATGCGGCTGTGAAAGATAGGATTTTTTTTTCTTTTTCATGGCATTGTGTGCATATCCTACATTTTCTTTATCCATTCATCTGTTATTGGACATCTAGGTTGATTTAATATCTTGACTATTGTAAACAATGCCTCAATAAACATGGGGGTGCAGAGGTCTCTTTGACGTAATGATTTACTTTCTGATTTAAATATACCAGGGCTTTGAGAAGGCAGGAGGCAAGGGGGGAGGACATAGCCCTTTATTGCAACAAGCAAGAATCCGAATAAGATGGCTGTCCTTTGGGTAAATACGTAGGTTTGGGAACAGAAAAGTTAAATTCTGGTCTAATGGTTTCAACACCTTCTGTAAAGTCAGATGCAAGGCCATCTGCTGAGGGAGGTGAAGATGGTAGGGTCAGAGATATAAGGACACTGAAAAAGTATTGAAACATCTGGTTTATGAATAATGACGGAATCCAAACTAGGGAAACAGCAGAGTGATTTAGAAGCCTTGAGACCCACTGGGTTTGGAGGCCATCAGTTGATTGTTGTGCTGGTCTTCTAGGCAGGGTGATATTTTTTTCTTTTTAGTCCCAGCAGGTCTCGGCAGTCCATATGAGGCATATATACCTGGCAGATAAAAATTAAAAATTGTATAAAAGCTTTTCTTTGGGGAAACATGAAAATTTATCATGAGGGTAATAAATCTATTTTTAAATGGACTAATGCTTTACTTCTTTCTCTTTAAAATTTGTAAGAGCCAAATGACTGGGTTAAGAGTTCCAAATTGTTTGGTTTATAATGAGTTTGTTACTGGTACAGAGATTGTAATTAACTCTCCAGAGACCTCTGTTGACTACAGAGATTATTGGGAACCAACCTTAATTATCAATTGATCATTGATCTGAGTGAAACTTTGAACAACTTACTGAGTAGTTTGATGGTGTTACAGTCCCCCCTCACAAACTTGTATTCCCTTTAAGGGTACTGTGGTCCCAGGGACAAGCACTGTGTTGCATATAGAAATACAACTGCCCTCTGCTTAGTGCATCTTTATCATGTTGTACATTGCCATAGATTTTTGCCTTTTGCATAGAGTACCAGGATCTAGTTAAGTAATAGTCATTTTTGCTAGCAAAAATGTCACTAAAATTACTCTGAGGTTGACATGTCTTATCAAAATGTTCTGTACAAGTAGGCTGTGGTATGTGGAAAGAATGCTACTGCTGTCTCACAGGTCAGTGCCTGGAATGTTTGTATATATTGAGACCCCTAATCAAGAAATGTGTTTCCTCTACCCCACTTCACTTTCTGACTTTACTTTCCTGGCCAGAGAGTCACTAAAAAGAACAAGTCCTGCCATTAACAAGTTGGTGATAGCCTAGGGATTCTGGATCTGGTGAAGGTGAGTACAGGGGAAGGAGCAAGGCCTGTAAACAATCCACCAAGCCAAGGTGGATTCACCTTCATTTCTACCTAAACTGTGTAATACCTGAATACCAGACCCCTGTATATAGAGGGAAAATATGTGGGAGCATAAACTTTATTTGATGCCTACTGTGTACCAGATACTCTGCTAGCAACTTATCCTCATATGTTCTACATGAAACTTTGTTGATGCTTTTTACAAATGAGGACATTTTTTCAGAGAGGTTACTGACTTGTTCAACACATATAGCTAGTAAGTGGTAGAGCCAAGATTAGGACCCAAGTGGGTGTGAATGCAAATTTGTTATCTACCCTAATAAATCACGTTTTATTTTCCTTCTAGTCCTCATTCACATAATTTTACACAGTTGCTGGGTGTGTGTAGGGGTGGCAGTGGGGGGTGTGCGTATGTGCGTGTGCGTGTGTGTGTGTGTGTGTGTGTGTGTGTGTGTGTATTTTTGCCTTTAAGCCCTGGTTGGGAAGAATTTTTTCCTTTCTACAGTTGTCAGACCATGAACAAAAATTCAGAACAAACCCCAATAAATTGCGGAAACACTAAAATCAAATGCCATTTTTTACATTTCTACTTTTATTTTAGATTCATGGGGTACATGTGCAGGTTTATTACCTGGGTATATTGCATGATGCTGACATTTGGGGTATAACTGATCGGGCCACTTGGGTACTAAGCAAAGTACCCAATAGCTTTTCAACCCTTGCCCCTTTCCTTCTGCACTCTAGTAGTCCCCGGTTTCTATTGTTACCATCTTTATGTCCATAAGTACCCAATGTTCACTTCCCACTTATGAGAATATGTGGTATTGGTTTTCTATATCTGTGTTAATTTGCCCAGGATAATCGCCTCCAGCTGCATCTATGTTGCTGTAAGGGACATGATTTCATTCATTTTTATGGCTGCACAGTATTTTATGGTATATATGTACCACATTTTCTTTACCCAATCCACTGTGGATAGACTCGTAGGTAGAGTCCATGTCTTTGCTGTTGTAAATAGTGCTGCAATGAAGGTACAAGTGTATGTGTCTTTTTGGTAGAATGATTTATTTTCCTTTGATATGTATACATATCTCCAGTGATGGGATAGCTGGGTTGAATAGTAGTTCTGTTTAAATTCTTTGAGAAATCTACAAACTGCTTTCACAGTGGCTGAACTAATTTACATTCCCACCAACTATGTATAAGCATTCCCTTTTCTCGATGTCCTTATCAGCATCTGCTGTTCGTTAACATTTTAATAATATCTATTTTGATTGGTGTGAGAGGGCATCTGTGGTTTTGATTTGCATTTCTCTAATTAGTGATGTGGAGCATTTTTCATAAGTTTGTTTGACACTTGTATGTCTTCTTTTAAGCAGTGTCTATTCATGTTTTTGCCCATTTTTTGATGAGGTTATTTGTTTTTTGCTTGTTCTGTTGTTTAAGTTCCTCATAGACTCTGGATATTAGACCTTGTTGGATGCATAGTTTGTCAATATTTTCTCCCATGCTGTAGCTTATCTGTTTACTTGTTGATAGTTTCAATTTCTTCCAGATTCAATCTTGGGAGACTGTGTATTTCCAGGAATTTATCCATTTCCTCTAGATTTTCTAGGTTGTGTGCATAGAGATGTTCATAATGGCCTCTGAGAATCTTTTGTATTTCTCTGGGATCAGTTGTAATGTCACGTTTGTCACTTCCAATTGTACTTATTTTGATCTTCTCTCTTTTTTTCTGTGTTAATATAGCTAACAGCTATTGATCTTGTTTATCTTTTCAAAGAACCACCTTTGGGTTTCACTGATTCTTTATATAGATTTTTTGGTCTCAATTTTATTCAGTTCTGCTAGATTTTAATTATTTATTTTCTTCTGCTAGCTTTGGGGTTTGTTCTTGTTTCTCTGCTTCCCTTTGGTATGATGAAGGTCTTTCTTTTTGAGGTAGGCATTTAGCACTATAAACTTTCCTCCTAACACTGCATGTGCTGGATCCCAGAGATTTTGGTATGTTGCATGTCTGTTTTCATTTATTTCAAAGAAATTTTTAGAATTTTTTTTATTTCTGCCTTAATTTTGTTGTTTACCCAAAAGTTATTATGGAGCAAGTTGTTTAACTTTCATGTTACGTACCTTTGAAGAGTCTTCTTGGTATTGATTTCTATTTTTATTCCACTGTGGTCCAACAGTATGTTTGGTATGATTTTGATTTTCTTTTAATTTATTGAGACGCTTTATGGCTGAGCATGTGGTTGATATTGGAGTATGTTCCATGCGCAGAGGAGAAGAATGTATATTCTGTGGTTGATGAGTGGAGTATTCTGTAGATGTCTATTAGGTCCAATTGTTGAATTTGAGTCCAGAATTTCTTTGTCAATTGTGTATTCCGTGGTTGATGGAGTATTCTGTAGATGTCTATTAGGTCCAAGTGTTGAATTTGAGTCCGGAATTTGTCAGTTTTCTGCCTCAATGATCTATCTAATGCTGTCGGTGAGATGTTAAAGTCCCCCACTATTATCATGTGGCTGGTTTTATACAGTTGTAACCAGGCCTTGTCATATTTTATTTTCTTCTTTTTTACTTTATGTCATAAGCAGTTTTCCATGATACAGTACATATTCATGACTGTAGATATGTTTTAATGTCTGTCAAATAGTCTGTAGAGCTGACCATTATTTATCCAACTTACCATTGTTTGCCGTGTGGAGTCTGTTTCAAAGTTAACTTTGGTGTGCCTGAAACTTATAGATCATAACTGGTTAAATAATACTCTGAGTGGCAATTTCATACCTATGTGTCCACATATCCCTGTGAATATAACATGTTTTCTATTATAGCATGGAATTCCTGATTGGATATTACCTCAGATTTTTAAAACCTTTTTCACATGTATAATTTTTGCTTTCCAAATAATAATATCCTTAAGAACAGTGGATGAGGAATTCTAGTTTACTTATCTCCCGAGACATTAGATACTTAATACATGCTTCTGAGTTCTGTGTAGTCTATCAAATCAGCTCAGCCTCAGGTTGCCTGGCTACTTGTACTGTGGATGACACAGATTTTCAGCACCCCTTACCTCAAATATCATTCTGCTTAAAATGTGTGCATGACGTGTTTGTCTCTGTTCTAAAATTAGCCGTGCTTCAGTCTTCAAGAAAGCAATTCAGATGAATCATAGATTATCAGGATAATATCAAACTACAGAAGGAAAAATGAATAATACAGGTCAAGATAAGCCCCAGAGTGCCTCCCTAAAGAACTCAATTCCAGGCCAGGAGGATATTTTATTCTCCAGCTGGACTCTAAATCCTACTTTGGATGCTGATTTGTTATTCTGTTCTGATTTTTCAAGGCAATCACTATGCTTTATATTTGCTTGGTAGTTTCTCTCATGGAATTCTCTAACTTTGTTTTTGCCCTTGGTGAGTGCAATGTTCAAACTATGTGAGGTAATGCCATTCATGCAACATTACTTCGGTTTATAATCTGGCCTGAACCATTTGCACCCTCTTTTAGTGAGTACTTAGCTTACAGAAAAGCTTTCCTTGGCTTGTCAAAACAAAAACAAAAACAAAAACAAAAACAAAAACGGAGTGAGTGCTTAGAACATTTGTGTGCTGACATTATTGCCTCTGACCAGAAGCAATCTATTTCTGTAAAGGTGTCTTTGAATGAGACTGTCTAACCATTCTTGCCTCCTACTCAAGAAAACATATCCCCTCAATTATAAAATAAAAATTTCCTAGCTCAAGAACACTACTTTATTTAAAAGGCTGTGTCCATAAATTTGATATTTTCATTGTATAGTGAGATATAAAAGCATGAAGCATTTGCTTTTAAAATTTCATTTAGGTAAAATGATTTTAGATTATATAGTAAAAATGGCAGAGAAGAAAATTCTGGTTGGAAAAATTGTCATTGCTGGCACAAGAAACAGAATTATTATCTGGATGGAACTCAATACGTATTTTTAACTGATACAGAATTAGGGGTATCCTGGAATGTTCAAAAAGACTTCAGAAGATGTGGTCTTTGAGCCGAGCCTACCTGTGTAAAATGGTAGATGAAAGGAAAAGGGACATTCCAGGCAAGAAATGAAATGTAGGCCATTTCAAGGGGGCAGAGAGAACCTGATACTTTAGTGTGAATAACAGAGGATTAAGGAAGAAAGACAAACTAGGGTCAAACTGTGCAGAGTCACAAATACCAGACCATTATTTAAGCTTTATATTTTAGACAATGAGGGAAATATTGAACATGATGCAAGTATATTCTAGAAAAATTAGTGAGTTTTAACATGGCAGTCTAAATACAGTTTTGCTCCCATCTTTCTAGCTCTTCAACTGAAATAACAAAATTTAAAAAGGAGAGCAAATCTATGACACTTATGGAAACATGAATGGGGACCAGAAATGGACAAAGTTCTGGAAGACGGAAAGGGCACAGGATTACATTGCCAGCTAAATAAGAGCAAAAATTGAAAAAAAATAAAGTAGCTAATTTAGATGAAGTAATTCAGAGAATAGAAGGAAAAAATTAACAAATATCCTTAAACAGACAAAATGTATTGCATCCGTTAAACATCACTGCCCCACTCCTCCCAGAAAAAAACAGTTGCTATGAGTAAAAGGTGGTCAGAAAGTACAAGAACTTTGACAAATTAAAAATATAATTAAATCAAAACTCAATTGGACTTAGTGTGGCTAAGAATATCACAGGGTATAAAGCAAAAGATGAAAAGACAGAAAATACTAGAAAAATATTAGAGAAATAGAAGAGTGATCTAAATGGTCCAGCATTCTTTATGAAGAGTGTTAAGAAGACATTGAAGACAAAGAAAGGTATAAGGATTCATATTAAAAGAGGCTACTGAATGTTGACCACAATGAATTAAAAAACCCAAACCTAGGTCCACCCTCATGAAATTTAAGAATAAAAGAGATCTTAGAGCTTGAGGGTCAGAGAGAAGAGTGATTACGTACAGAAGAGTGATCACCTGCATGTTACAGACGTCAATATGCAATTCTGGAGGCTCAGAAACAGTGGAACCATGCTTTCAAAGTTGTCAGGGAAGTGATTTTGGACATTCCAACTATCAATAAAACATAAAAACAAATAGATAACTTCTAACATGAAAAGATTTGAAAACTTTACCTCTCTGTATCTCTCAAAAAATAATTTCTAGATGGACTCCAGCAAAGTAAAAGAGAAAAAATAAAGAATAACATAACATCTAAAAAACTATGGAACTAATGAAAGAATCTAATTACAAGATGTATAAGAAATACCAGGATGCTAGCAGGGATATCAAAGTAATTTGTTCAAATTAGTAAGTTTCATGAAGAATGTTTTGAAGAAAAACCCAGATTCTATGGCTTATACTTAGACGTAGAATCTGAGTATTTTTCATCATAAGATAATGGCATATGCTTCTTCTGTCAATAAAAAAGTAGTTAAAAGCTCTAGGAAAAAAATGTATGTTAAGATTCAAGTTTGATCTTAAACTGAACCATGCTTTTGAACAATAAATGGCATGTGAAAAAGAATCCATTTGACTTTGATGTTTTTATTGGAATATTCTTTGGGTTGCAAGATTTAATGAGAGGATTATATTGCCTTCTCTATGGAGGTAATACCACTTGATTCTGGAGAGGATAAGAAATTATATAATCTTAAATCCTCTTTACTAGATTTCAAGCTTAGAAGCAATCTGTAGTCAAAACAGGGAAGATAACCATAGTCACAGAACAAAATAATGTAGATGCTAGTCATTTTTATAAAGAAAACACAATCAGAAAACCATACTAATTAAAAGTAGGAAAGGCTGCAAGAAAACATAATAGAGAGTCAGTAGGTACTGTGCCTTGAAATCAGCCAAGAAATATAATTTTAAGAATTTTACTTAAAGGTTGTAAAAGTAACCACTAGAATAATTAAAACTATTACCAATAAAATTCAGAGGGGAGGTGAGCAGTAATTAAAATGTTATGTAATAGAAACACTCTAAATTTCTTTTATAATGCAAAATAGATACTATGTTGATAAGAATAGAATATACCTGAATTTTCAGAGTGACAATCACAAGCTCAGAAAAACTAAAAACAGAAATAATTTTAAAAACATTTACTCTTTAAAATGGGATTGGGTAAAGGCAAAGGATAATAGTTAAGAAAGATGTTTACTTTTCATATTATACATTCTGTTCCTCAATTTTTAACATGTGTCTGTCTTATTAAAAATATAAATTGTTGGCGGGGCACGGTGGCTCACGCCTGTAATCCCAGCACTTTGGGAGGCCGAGGTGGGCGGATCACGAGGTCAGGAGATGGAGACCATCCTGGCGAACACTGTGAAACCCCGTCTCTACTAAAAATACAAAAAAAATTAGCCGGGTGTGGTGGCAGATACCTACAGTCCCAGCTACTTGGGAGCCTGAGGCAGGAGAATGGCGTGAACCTGTGGGGCGGAGCTTGCAGTGAGTGGAGATTGCGCCACTGCACTCCAGCCTGGGCGACAAAGTGAGACTCCGTATCAAAAAAAAAATATATATATATATATAGTTTACATATATTAATGGATTGGAAGGAAGGGGAATAGAAGTAGAGAGATTCTTGGAAGTTATTGCGCTTATCTACATTTCAAGTAATATGAACATGTTGGAAATGAAAGATTGAGAGAGGCAGTTGGAGAAGAATTGGTAAGATTCGGTGGTTGAGCAGATACTCTGAAGAGGACAGGTTAAAAAAAGAAGATGAAGCAAAGATGAATAATATTTTTAGATTCATTAAAGAGGTAATTGAAACTGAAGCCACTGACTAAATGATGCCCAGGATGATATTTTAATTTTTTTTATTTACTGATGCCTTGCTGTTTTTCACTGAGTACTATGTCTCCAGGATAGCTGACAAATCAAAATATAACCATTTTACTATATTGTCAAATATGTACCATAATAAGAATATGATAACCTAAATTTGTTTTTTATTTAATCACAAATGTCAAATATACTACAATAAAGAACCACTGTAGGGCACAGTAAAAAATAATTTTTTGGTCATAATGTTCCTATAAACACTGTTGATGCTTCAGGCTAACAGTGTCTGCTGGCTCTATCAGATACCTTTCAATGATTTGGTTTGTAGCAGGGGGAAAGTACCCAAGTGTTGTTGCATTAGAAGCACTCAGAGTTCTGGGGCTATCTTGTTCTGGTACCATAAACTGGGATTTTTAGCAACATTCAGGTCTTCATCCTCATTCCTAAAGTTAAACTCCTAACTTGAAACTAGGAGGAATAGACATTTTCTCCAGTCCCTCTGTAAATGATGAACTCTGTGTCCCTCTCCCTTTTATTCTCACCCTGACAGCATCCTTTACTCATGAAATATCTTTTGCAATATTTGCTGAAAGCCTTTTGACTATAAATGCTGTTTTCTTCAGACTGAAGTAGAACAAAGCATTTTGTACAAATGAACCTATTTCGGTTCTGTTGATAACAATATAACTTGCTTTTCTTCAGTGAATGGAGAAGAGAATCTGAAGATGAATAAAATTTACTAAGAGTATCTGCAGATCAGGATCTGAAAGTTCATTTAACCTTCATTTCCCATTTTAGAGAGAATTATAATCATGCAAAAAATTTGGTCTTACATTTGCCTGGCTGATATTCAAGAGGAATTTAGAAATAGACCTTTTCAGTAAATATAGTATCGTCCTTTATATCACAGACAATGTTAAGGATGGCAACATCTCTCATTGTTATGGGACATTCTCTTTTGTCAGATAAATTAGTGTTAACCTCTGAGGGAACTGATTCTTTAATTCATTGCTGCTTGTTTTTTTTTTTCTCCATGTGGTGAATAGCTATTAATACTATGATGAATTTGCTTGGAGGGTGAGTGGGGAAAGTATAAAAAATACAGATTAACTATACATTTTAGAATTACATAATTGGGAAATGCTAGAGGGTTATTCCGAAGTCTTTCTAGTGAAATCCTGCTTCTCACCTTGATTAGTACTAGCAAAGCCATATTTCTACTCTTGATCCAATGTGTCCTTTATAGAGTATTTGTACGAAGCATGACATAAGCACAGATTTGCAGCTGTTTCATAACCACTGTGAAGTTTCTTGGCTGTGCTCCATGGCACTGTGTCCAAGTTTCAGGAACTCTTCTCGAGTACTGTGAATGTGGAAGGAGGCCACTTGTGGAATGATTTACTTTACCCAGAGTTGAGTGTTTTGCGTGCAGAATGTGAAGCTGCTGTTCAGCTGGTTGTGTCCAAATGGAAGTGACTGGCCAAAGAAACTTTTGTTGGAGCTTGTCATCCAGCCTCAAAACTTACCCTCTGTGGAACTTGGCATGTTCTAACCATCAGTAGGAAATAGCAATGCTATAAGTCTTCATTTCTTCCAGCCAATAATCCCCTCTGAATTTTTTAGCTGATATTTTAATGAGCTTAAGACATTGTGATTCTGACTTTAATGATGTACTCGGATTATAATTAAAGCGGTTATAAAGATGAGACAGTTGTGGCTGAATGTTCCCAGCTTTATGTCCTCTTCACCCTGGGAGGACAGGGACTCAGAGGTAGCAGCTCAGATACTGTTAACATTTACATTTACATCATCAGAATTCATTTCACTAAATGGCTATCTTCTCCATAGCTTTTTAATAAAGCAAGCTGAAGTTATTTTCAAACAGCTTAGAAGTCTAGCAGTTCCACTGAACACAGTTCAATGGAGTAATCAGATGTAGTAATAGATTCTTCCAAGAGCATTTATGAAGGATTCCAAATAGGAATGTTTACAGGTTCTTGTCTTTGTTTACCAAGTACAGAGGAAGCTTTGCTTATGCTGATACCAGGTGGCAAAACCAACATTCCAGGTTAGGCCGAAACCAAATGCAGTCTTACTCTTTCTATACCCGGTGAGGGGATACGTTTCTAAAGGTAGTTAGGTTTTATAGTGCCAAAAGAAAAACTTAGAATTTTTGTCTTGAAATGATAGGGAACCACTGAAGACTTCCAATAATGAAAAGAGGGAAGATAGAGCTGGTGGTGAGATGTGAACTGATTGTGAAGCAAGGAAACCTCTCCAGAGAGACTCATGAGGTAGGGGTGAGGAAGGAGTGTGTCTGAAGCAGGGTGTGAGCAGCAGGAGAGGAATGGGTGGGACATACGTGTTCCCCTGTGAAATGAACAGGTATGATCTCTCGATCAGACAGATGGATAGACAGGGAAAAACATTCTGAGGATGCAAAACCAAGTGCTGGCTATGAGTTCAGCTCAAGCAGGAGATCTGGAGAGGGAGCCAAGTAGGAGAGAAGCTTCCTTATTAAAGGTACTGTGTGTTGTCTAAACAAATGGCCACAACCTAATTTCTGTGCATGCCTCTGACCTGCTTATTCAGGAAGTGAGAGAATACAGTGATGAATATAGACACCACACCACAGTCTCACGTTTTCACAAGGTGCTTCTGGAAACCTGAATGGAGATTCGACTTTTTTTTTTTTTTTAGTTGCTTCCATGGCAACCCTCCCCATGGAAAATAGGCACAGTCTGCAGAGGCCTGTTCTTTTCTGTTGATGTTTGTCACTACCACATGGGGTCAGGTTTGTTCTTTCTCCGTCCCCAAAAATCTTTACTAGCTCTGCGGAAAAATTGCTGTTGTCCTAAACACTTTACCTGCATCTGCACCCAGTTGTTCCTGTGCCAATGTGACTAGGGACCTTCTGTGTGGCTTTGGCATCCCTCAGGGTTCCACATATAAAGCAGAGGACAGGTTCCCTCTACTCTCAAATTCCCATGCCAACTTGGGGCATGGCTGGGGATAGGAGAGCAGGCAGAGTCCCTCTTCAAGGACACTCACCAGCTCCTAACCCAACATCTCTAACCAGTCATGTAGTCTTGTGGCTTATAGTATGAACTTTAGGTTCTGAGTCTTTGAAAGATCTTAAGCTTTTGATAGTTGAAAATCAGACTCTGAGTCTCATAAATTTTCTTTGGGTTTTTTTCTCTGCCATGGGCTTTCAAGTTGATTTTGAAACTTGGAACTTGAACACTGATTCTTTTCTTTCTCTCTTGCATTCTTGCCCCATGCTGAGAACTCAGGGAGTAAAGAAGATTCAGCAGGTGTGTGGGGCAGGTTTTCTAAAGTGGGTTACTACAATCTCTCCCATCCCACCAGTTTTTGTTGCAGTGTGAGATTGATGTTCCTCCTAGTTAGGTTACCAGTGGTGTTGATAGCCCTTCCTCTTGAATCTGGGTGGAACTTTGTGGCAGCCCTGACTGGCAAAATACAATGGAAGTGATGCTCTGTGACTTCCAAGACTAGGTTTTAAAACTGCCATGCCCTTCTGCCTGCTCATTAGGGGTGATTGTGCTAGAAACCCAGCCACCATGCTGTGAGGAGCCCAGGCCACATGGGGAAGCCTTGCATAGGTGTTCCAGCCAGAGTCGCAGCTGAGGCCCCAACTAAAAGGCAACATCAGCCACCAGTCATGAGACTGAGGAAACCTTTATGATGACTTCAGTAGTCAGTTATCTTCCAACCACAGCTACATGAGAGACCATGGGTGACAACCACCTAGCCAAGCCTAGTCAACCTCCAGAATTACAAGAGATAATAATAAAATGATTGTTGGTATTTTAATCCACCAAGTTTGGAGTCACAATAGAGAACCAACAGGGTTTTCCTGTTATCTGTTAATGCATAACAGCCTGCCCCAAAACTTATTAACTTAAAATAACCATTTGTCATACATTATGATTTTGTGGACCAGGAATTCAGGAAGGTCTTGGCTAGGTGGTTCCTTTCTAATCCATATATCCATATAGAGTCAGCTGTGGTGGGTGAAGATGCAGGAGCCTTGGTATTCTTGGTGGTCTCTCCTCTCTTCCCCTCCCTCTCTATGGGTCCCATCCTCTGGGCCTCTCTACCTGGTTGGTACTTCCTCCATTGTAGCTGGACTTCTCACAGGGCAGCTGACCTGCCTTCTCACAGGGCAGCATGGTAGTTCCAGGGTAACTGAACTTCTCACAGGGCAGCTGACCTTTAAGAGACTAAGACAAAAGCTGCCTGTCATTGTAAGGTCTAGATCAAGAACTGGTTGGCATCATTTCTACCAAAATCTATTGATCAAAGCTGCCATAGTGATTCAAAGGGAGGAGAAATAAATCCAACCTCTAGAATGGAAGAGTAAGAAAAAATTATGGCCACAGGGGACAAGGCAGGAAGCTAAGTTTATATTTCAAAATGTTACCTAGCAAATCTTATTATACCTGTTTTATGGGTGAAGAAGCTGAAGCTAGAGGAGTTAAGTAATTTGGCCAAGGTACACAACTTGTAAGCACCTGGATTCAAATCCAAAGCGTATTCATCGAAACTATGAACTTGGAATTTTGCTATTATTCTGTGTAAAATATAGTAAATATATAATGTATACTGTATTTTCTTAATTCCTAAGTACTACCTTTTATAAGGAAGATACCATCCCCCAACCCCCCAAAAACATACACATTACAGTTCTAATTTTAGAAAAATCTAGAGAACTATTCTAAATGACCTGATTTGGGTCATAGGCCTTTCTCTGAATCAATCCTCAGGGTCTAGAGGATGGAATAATTATATTTGGCAAGCTCTGCTACAACCACAGGGTTTGAAGAAATAATTTCCCAAAAGAGGGAAGAGCAAACAAAATAATATTCATTGTGCATACTCTTTATACTACATGCCATTATTTCTCATTCATGATTTCATTGCATCATTGAAGGCAGATAGAATCTGCCCCAACGAGACTGGAATTGTGGGCTGGTGGGAATGTTGTGAAGACAGGCTGTGTAGAGAAGTTCATTCCAAGCATTGATTCTAGATCTATCAGCTAACTATTAACTCATTATGTCTCACATATTAAGACTAAGACCTCTGGTTTTCCTAGGGGTCTGATTCCTTTACGTAAAGTTAAATGGAGGCTTCTTAAAGGAGGCCCATTATGTTTTCATGTGCTACACTATGCAATTGGACCCTTCGTTTCCACTTTCTGTACATGTTGAGTCAATGTGAATTGAGAACAGGAAGATGCTTGGTGTCTAAGCACTTGAGGAAACAAAACATAAGCTCTAATTAAAACATTTCTGATGGAAACTTAGTCTTACTTCATGATTTCCAGTTGCATTTTTTTCCTAATGAAATAAGCTGCTTTAATTTTCTTTTAAAAAATTTTATTTGGATGAGGTCAGAAAATGAAGAATTTCTCTTCCATTACTCACACTGCTTTCCAGCTGCCGGCCTCATGTTCCCTTGACACGCTCTGGAGGAGCCATCCACAAGCCATAGCACTGCCGTGGTACACATCAGACTTGACAGAAAAGTTCCAGGCTCAGGAAGACACTTCCTTCCAATGTCCCTGGTTGCCACTTGATGGCCTGGGTTCTGAGTAGCTCTGGAGGTCCCTGGCACCTGATGGAATGACCATTTCCCCACTTTCTCCTGACTTCCTTTGTATTTATATTAAGGAGTTGCCACTCAGCTTGCACTCTTTAATATCAAAGTCAGAAATAAAGCCCAGTGAGTTAGTTGATTTTTAAGAACCTAAGGAAATCTTCTCTGGGAAGCTTCTGAATTGTCTGCAAGATTATTTATTTGTTAGCAGTACTTGGAGTCTCTTCATTTCTCTTGATACCCAACTAAGCCCAAGATGCCTTTTAATCCCTTTTAGCTGTCCTACCCAGTCACTTCAAAAGGATACATTTTATTTTAAGATGGAAATAAAATAGAGAAAGGAAATAGAGGAATTTCATGAAATTGGACATAGACACATTTTAACGAGAGCACTCAAATAGACATGTCTGTAGCTGGATGGTTGAATTATAACAGTCTTGGCATAGTGAAAATGAAAGCAGATTGTAGCTTTGAATACAAATACCAAAAAAATGCCTGCGGTTTCCTTTCCCTCCAGAAGGTATCAAAGAAATGGACATTGCTAACTGAGGCTTACTGAGAAATAAAATAGCTAATCACTATAAATAAGGATAAGAAAATTATTTTTTTCTCTATCAATCGCATATACTGCTAACCCCAAATCCTAGCATTTCTTCCTCCCTCCCCTCCTCTTTTTTCTTAACCGTAATTTATAGCTCCTCTCCCTCCATTTCTTCCGATCTCTCACTCTCATGGATACTGCTATCCTGTACAGCCTCCCATCCCTGGGTCCTTTTTATTCTCTCTGTCTCTCAGCCCTGGTATGGTTTTATTTCCTTGCTCCCTACATGGAAGTGTTGTTTTATGGCAGCAGTCTCTTGCCTCTGCAACCGTCTGCTATCTCATCCCTGCCACTCCCCACCCTGGATTCTGCATTCTTCCTTCCAGGTTAATCAGACCTTAGTGGAAGGTAGACTGAGGTAGGGAAGAAGAATGACATGTTTGACATTTGGCAAGTGTGTTTGTGCTCAGCTCTGCCATTTCCTGTCTGGTTATCTGGCTAAGTTATTGAACTAGTTACCTCCTGTGACAAATGGGACTTAGAATAGCCCCTTTCTTGTGAGAATAAAATACCTCCTCATTGTTAAGCATAGCACTTGGCCCATAAAAAGTATTCAAATATTAGGTGTTGCTTTTAATGTGACTAGAGAATATCCCCACATCGCTGTTGCCACTGCTAACACTCCTGCAAATGCCTGGTTTCTAACTTTGGTTTTAAGCCAAGTTCTTTACAACAGACTTTCAAAGCCCTGCACATTCTGGTTTCTCTGTGATCTTTCTGACTTTATCTTCTACAGCTCTCTCTCCCATGCCCAGAATACACACACATTCACAGTCACTGTGCTGCATACATGTGACCTGACTTTCTTCATGTTTCTTGAACAAATCATGCTCCTACCTCAGGCCCTTTGCACTTTCTGTTGGCTTTACCTGAAATATTCTTCTGATATCACAGATCTGTGTCCCTTACCTCTCTCAGGTCATCGATTAAAGATTACCTTCTCAGGAATGTCTACCCTGGTCACCCCATTTAAAATTATGACACCCTTCCTCTGTAGTCCATGTCCTCCTTCCTTGCTTTAATTGTCTCTATAGCATTTGCCACCATCTGACACACTATATATTTTAATTTTGTATTGTCTGTCTCCTGACCCTACCACATACACTTGCTCATACACTCAAGTGTAAGTTCAGGGAATTTTGTCTACAAATTTCTGCATCTCTGATGCCTAGAATTGTTCCTAGCACATAGTAAGTGCTCAATAAATATTTGTAGAATGGACGATTGAGGCCTAATTCAAATATTACTATCTTAGTGAAGCTTTTCTAGTATCCCCAGGCCTGGTTACTTTCTTTTCTATATTCCTAATACTTAATACACTTTTCTATTATGACTTTTATCAGATTGTATTTTTGTGGAAAACATATTTAAAGCTCTTAAATCTAGCCAGATGGTATAATTCAAAAGCACATTTTTATTTAATAGACTGAAGCCTCACATCGTACAGATTTGATTGAATGATTACAGAAATCATAATGCTCTGAGTGTTTTTAAATTGCATTCACATCATATTCTATGAGTTAGTCTACAAAATTAAATCCAAGCTTGCAAAAATCTAAGAAAAAGCAAATTAGAAATAAATTCCAACACAGAGAGAAATCTTATCTCATGCAATGGCATGTTCTATGTTTTAACATCATGGATACCTTGCTATTTTGCCAGCAAGTAGGAGACCTAAAAATTCTGCCTTTTGAGCATGAATAATCTGCAAAGACAAGTAATCTCAAAAGTCAATTCTAGAGGAGCATACCTGTGCCTGTTGGTTTTGAAGACGGCTTTCTTCATCTGGAGGAAAATATTATTCACCAATTTTTCTTAAATAAAATGCTATTACTTAAGGCCAGGAGGTATTTGCACGTCATGGAAATCTCACCAGATCCAGAAGAACTAATAAAATCTTCCTATGCCTCTGGGTTAACGGTAGTGAGGAAGAACCAGTCTCAAATACATTTCTGTGCCACCAGTGCAATTTCAGTGCCAGTACCATTGGCCGGCCAATCATATACTTTTTCACTGCTGTCGTTTTGGGTGTGGAGCATATATTTCAGCCATTGATAACTACTGTACCTGCCATTCCCTACTGGAAAATATCTTAAAATATACACATGGGGGAAATGGCTTGTCCCAAACCAGCAGAGGTGACTGCTAAGTGGAATCTTCTGTCTGTATTTGAGGTGATAATGATCTAAGGAAGCCCCAATCTAAGGTGATGTGACAGGTGTGAATGCCTTTGACAGCAGTGATTATCAGCTTCAGCGAACACATTTTTAACCTGAAAAAAGGCATTCGTGATGAGTAGGTGTTTCTGGGACTGAATCAAGATTAACATTCATTCCTGTCTAGTGAATTCATATCTTCTCTGCTATCATGGTTTAGAATTTTTCAAATCCAAGGCAATGCAAAAATCCCTGTTCTAGATGAACCATATGTGTTGGAGAAGTGGAGGGATGATGATTTCTGTCAATACAGAATTATTTGTGCTCTCTGGCCTAAGTTCTAAGAGAAACATGATTGTGCTATAAGCTAGGGACTCAAAATAAAAATTCGAGTTAATGCCGGGGTTCAGTCTTCCTCGATTGCACCTGTGTGCTGGGACCTCTTGCTGATTTTTCTTTTTCTTTCTTTTTTTTTTTTTTTTTTTGGCTCTGTATGGTTTGCTTCCGGCTCTGTATCCTCCGGGTCCATTTTAGAAATCCAGTTCTACAAACAGGCACTTTAAACATTTGTTTGTTTGTTTGTTTTTTATTTTTGGTGGATCTAGACCTCAAGAGGGGCCCAAAAGTAGGATCAATTCATTTGATGCTTAACAGTTGGTCATTAATTAACACATCCTTCCTGTATTACTGGGAGCTTTTTAGTACAAATACTTGCTGATTCCCATTAGCTGCAGATACGTTAGATACACCCCTGATTTAGTATGTCTCTTCCTGGAATATCTTGCTTCATCATAAAATTCATGTTTTTATGAAAAATTGCAGTGCCTCCTACCTGTTAAAAGATTTCATTATTTTATTCAGTAGTTATTGATGTGTCTGACCTGAAACCCAGCCTTTTAAAAATATCTTTAAAAACATCTTATCAAATCTAGTAAACATATCTTTTTCCTTATCTGATTCATACTCTCTGTGAATGACCTTAGGGACCTCTCCCTCCTTTGTGAGACCTGCTTCTCCTTTGGGCCCGCTGAAATCACTCTTTCCTGTGATTTGCCCTACTAGGTAAAACCCTTCACGGTCTCTTTCTGCAGGTCTCTCTTTTATCATCAGCCTTTAAAGAGTTTCATCTCAGGTCTTCTCTTTCTCCCTGAATGAGAGAACTCACAGCTGTAATGACCTCCTGTTATATAACTTCCTCCAAATAATATGTATCTCCAAGTCAAACACATCTCATCACATTAAGACCTATATATTCCCTTATTCAACAAATACTTAGTGAACACCCACACTACATGCTAGTATTGACCACTAGCATGTTCTAGAGGTACTTCTCTGTGTCCAAAACACATTGTGAGAACCTTTCTTCCAAAAGAACAATTTAACCTGTATTCCTTAGCTTGATAAATGGTACCATTATCTACTTGGCCACCCAAGTCATACACTTGGGGTTCATTTGAGATGTCTCTTCCTCCTTCGTTATCCACTCTTAACTCCTACCAACGATTGCATCCACATCCAATTAGTCACCAAATCCTGAGTTATATCCTATGAATTTTATAACCCCTTGCCTCTGTCTTAGTTTAGGTCTTCCAAATGAGTCAAAGAGTGATGAAGACCTAAACTGCTTCTTCAGTATATCCACGATACTACTGTCAGCATCAGACTTTTTTGTTATGATGCAAGTGTCACCATAAATTTCCCTTCTTACAGCACTTTGTGGTTCCGGGTCACCTTCAGAATTAAGATCAAGCTCCTTCGCTTGGCCATAAGACCTTTCTGCACCTTCATCCTTGCCCCATCTCCTGCCACTGTGTTCTCTGTCCATACTAAACAGCCTGCTGTTTCCCAGAGATGTTATAACCTTTCCTACCTCTGCATGTAGGAATAGTTGCTTGAAAAGCCCTTTATCTTCCCTCTACACTGCCATTCCTCTTTTAAATGACAATATAGCCTAATGGATAAGCGTGTGAACTTTTGCTTCAAACAAAATAAGCTAAGAAAACCTAATATCCAATCCTGAATGAGTTGCTTCTCATTGAACTTAATGTTTTCTCATTAGGGTTGTTGTGAGAATCAAATCAGATTACATTTGTTGAATAAATGAATTCATTATATATTCATTGAGTGCCTACTATCTGCCAGGTCCTGTTCTAGGAACTGCAGATAGAGCAGTGAACAAAACTCCTGAAGCCTTTGCTCTAAGGGATCTCACATTCTGTCTGGTGCATAGAAAATGAACTGTAAAGAAAAAGGTTCCTATTATTACTCATCTAGTATTTTAGGTGTACTTTTCAGACTTACTTCCAAGTTTCCATTCTGACTTAGGTGCTCACCTTCAATGGTCCCATTCCACCCTATGCGGTACCATTGCTATAGCACTTGTGTTGAAATCATAATTGACAGTTATTTTTACCCTTCTCACCTACAACACTGGGAGTTCCTTGAAGTGAAAGCCTGAGACTTTTCTTTTTCACCAGCTCCTAGTATACAAGGAAGTCCGTTTTAAGTTTCAAATGGATGAATGAATGTTTTAGGATATGCCTAACATATTACTTAAAAATTACATTTGCCACTAAAGAGCATTTGTTATATAGCCACTGGGGTAAGTGCTTTAAATATGTTATATAATTTAATCTCCATACAGCAGCACTATGGAGAAACCAGCATTATTACCCTACTTTATCAATGAGGAAACTAAATGTTAGAGATACAAAGTAACTTGCCAAGGTCATAGAACCTGGATCTGGTGAAGTCAAGTCCAGGACCCAGGACCCCTCTTTAATGCTGATGCTTGGTGACAGGAGTTATTTTCCAATAGGCAGTTGGTGGTGAAGGGCAATGGTCAGCACATGCTTTATTTTAGATATACCCGTGCACATAAGACAAAACCTGAATCCACAGTCATATGTACAAACACATTTTAGCTTAGTCTTTTTTTCCCCCTCTTAGGATGACCTGGCTAATTCTCCCTACCCTGCTGGGTAGTGGGGAACCAGAAATAGTGTTAAACTTACTAGTTCACAGTATTACAGCCTCTTCCATTGTAGACCATCTTTGGATGGATGGTCTAAATCATCTCTTGGGTGACTATTCAGTCTCTATATATCTTTCCTTTCCCTGGCCCCTCTGCAAGATGGTGTCTGTAGGAATAGGTGAGTGGGGCTTATAGGAACACAAGAGGGTGGGAGAGTAGGGGCCTCCTGGTCTCACGCTGGTTCTTGGGCTTGTAATATCTGAGTCTGCTGAGGAGTCACTGGTCTGATCTCATCCATGGGCATTCTGCTGGTGGTCTATGCTGACCCCTACAGCTGTAGTATCTCTCTCTCTACAGGTGTGGGCCTGACCCTGTGTGGATTCCTCAGAGCTGGCTATTTCTCCTATTTGGGCTCTGCCTTCAATGTTCCATTCTGTGGACCCACTTAAATGTCACTTCACCTCTGCTGTAAAGGCACTCCCTCCTGACACCCTCTACCCCCACCACCATCACAAACTCAGCCCTCTGATAGCAACATCTGCTCCACTTCCTGATTATCCCCTTATAGGACAGACAGAAACTTCTAGATACCTTCTACATTGCATGCTAGCAAAAGAAGAGTCTGAGAGTGAAATTTAAGCCTACCCTCTCCTTAGTCATACTAAGTCACCGATTTTAGTCTTTACTGTGATGAGGCTACACCTTGCTTGGTGTTGGGGAGACCCTCTTTATGGTAGTGGTTTCCTAGAGTATCAAAAGGGAAATGATGCAAAAGGAAGTTCCTTAGGTTTAGGCTTTGCCTTCAGCCTGTCCAATGTCTCCCTTCTAGGATTTGAGCCTAGAGACCTGGAGCTGGGAGGTCCTGCCTTGTCCTCCCTTCACCCATTCTTTCTACCCTTAGTTGGGGCTGGAAAGGGTGAGTTCTTCCCTCATCCTTCCTGCATTTTCTGTACTTTCCCTATATCATACCATTCTGCTTCCCAAAGTGGAATTTGCCCTCCCTTTTCCCTAGGGCTCAGCTGGAAAATGGCTGCCAGGTAACCTGATTTATGAGGAGAGGAACGAAAACACATCTGTTTAATATTTTCAAATTATTACCCCTGTTACCCCTGCATCTCAGAGGGTAATCACTGGTCTCTGGAGTTCTGTGGGTCCCTTTATAGTAGTGTGGCTCAGAGCAGTCTTAGAGGAAGATTTACAGGGCCCTTGGGGCCCTTCACCTGACTCACAGCCCCTCCCTTTTTAGACCATCAGCCCAAATTCTTGGCCATCATCCCATCCCTTCCTTCATGAGCAGACTAGAAACAAAGTGGGTGTGTTCTCTCCACAGAATTAGTTAGTATGATCAATGAACTATGCATTCAAATTCTGACAAATTTAGTCCCCACAATGACACAAATTATGTTTTACATATTACTTAAATATGGGATCATGGAAAAGTGATCTGTACTAAAGAACCCAGATTGAGAGCATACTCTGAGGACATTAAATATTTGATTTGTAGACTGTGCCTTTCAATTTCAGACTGTCCCCCCCAAAAGGGGAAGTTTTGTGAAAGGGAGCAAATTAGTAAGGAAATTGACAGCAGCAGGTCAAGTAACAGAAACAGTAAGAGGAAGCATGGGTCTTTGCAAGAATGACTACACTGTCACGCCCCTTTAGCTCATAGTGCAATGTGAAGCTTGGTGTGTATCTTTGGTACTTAGATATTCATCTGTGTACCTTATAAGTCTTAGGTCAGAATTGGATCTGATTGTATAAGAAAAAAAATCTTATATAAAGTGAGATGTGGATGAAGGAATCAACTTGTGCACTGTGGACTAACTGGAGAAGCGAAAGATAAAATTATTAAAATAATAGCCCAAGAGGAAAGTATAAAATAGAAAGGAAAAAAGTAGGGCCCCTTGTTTGAGATTATCATTACCATCTGGGTTGTAAAACATTTGATTCTAATTCCAGAAACTTGATACCAGAAATAACTTATTACCAGGGACATATGCTGAAGAATTGTCAGGAATGACAAAGTATTTACTTGTTTTTAATATCTGTATCACAAAATGATAAAGCTGATAAACCATACAATGATATGGAGTGAGTCATAGCTTAATACTTTCTGACACATATATGCTGTATCTTTTACACCCAATTCTTCTTCCCTTTTCACCCTATAAAAGGTCAGAGACCACTGCTGATAAGCAGAGAATCCTTCAAAATCTCTCCTGGCTGGGCGTGGTGGCTCATACCTGTAATCCTAGCACTTTGGGAGGCCAAGGTGGGTGGACTGCCTAAGCTCAGGAGTTCGAGACCAGCTTGGGCAACACGGTGAAACCCTGTCTCCACTAAAATACAAAAATTAGCTGTGTGTGGTGGTGTGCACCTGTAATCCCAGCTACTTGGGAGGCTGAGGAGGGAGAACTGCTAGAACCCAAGAGGCAGAGGTTGCAGTGAGCTGAGATTGCGCCACTGCACTCCAGCCTGGGCGACAGAGCGAGACTCCGCCTCTAAAAAATAATAATAATAAAAAATCTCCTCTCCTCTGTGGAGGACAGCACTGAACATATGCAGGGTCTTTTGAGTTTATAATCTAACCCGTAGACTGCACAGTGCTAGCAATTCTGTTCACAGTTATCTTTTCACAACAGTCGTCTTGGAAGTACTTGATTCTTACCTTGATTTATAATATTTATTGAGCTCATATTACAGATCATTAGTGTCCAGTCACATGTCACTTGGAAGCTTCAGTTCACCTCCTAGCTGTGTGACCTTAAGCAATTTACTTAACCTTACTCGTTTACTCATCTTTAAAATGGGAATAATAATAGTATTTGTCACATAGCCAATATATTTGAAAACTGCATTGCAAGGATATAGAACAGCTTGAATGTTAAGCACTTTCAAATACTAAATGAGGTGATCACTTGTGTAATTCAAATGGAAATAGAATAAATGGCAACGAATTAATGATCTGTATCAGGAGGCAGCATAAAGAATTTGAATTGGAGGGTTTTGGGTAACTGTGATGTTCTAAAATGGTGGTTATCTTTTTTTAACAGAAAACCCCTCTTTGGGATTCCTTTGTACAGATGATCTCTTAATTTGCCATCTTTAATCCTCACATTATTAAAGGCTACATTGATTAGAAGGAAATACAGCTTCCTTGTAGGTTTTTGCTTTTTGGCTTGTTTTTGGGGAGATGGTTGCTGCTATTTGGAGAAAGGGAGAAAGGCAGAAATGTTAACCTCTTAGTCTCATACCTTTTCTACAAGCTGGCCACCACGTCCTTTTTAGGTTTTTCTGAAACCTGACCAAGTTTAATTGTCATGGCATAAAAACTTGGTATTGAAGGAGTTAAAGGGTCTCCTACACCCCTTTGCATGAATCGTTCTTTTGTGTACACAGCTGCAGTTGGAGCACGGGTCGGAAAGGAAATGGTTAGAGGAAGAGCTGGTTTTCAGACAAGGCGAGTCTGCGAGGGGGGCTGCAGGGTGGCCTGGGGTTTTACATGCCAGATGTAGGCCTACCCCGGTGCCTGCCTGGAGCTGCTGGCGTGGTCACGCCGCGGCCCTGTGCGAATTGAGGCGAGGTGATGAGTTAGCGGGTTGCCATGGCGACAGGCCGGCCACGTGACCAGGGTGCTGCTGCCGGCGCTCTGACGTCAGCTGCCAGAGGGCGGGGCCGCAGGAGGGCGGGGCGCGAGCGGGAGCTGGGAGAAGGCAGTGAGCGAGCAGGCGGCAGGCACGGTCCGTGCGGAGCAGGCAAGCGAGCGGGAAGACGCAGCTACCTTCCTCACCAGCCAGCCCACAGCGGTTTGTTCCCTTTCTCGGGAGTGCGCCAATGCCTGGGCCGACCCAAACCCTGTCCCCAAATGGCGAGAACAACAACGACATCATCCAGGATAATAACGGGACCATCATTCCTTTCCGGAAGCACACAGTGCGCGGGGAGCGTTCCTACAGGTAATGGGGCTGGCACGAGAGCAGCGCCGGGGACCGCGGTGAGGGCGCGCGGAAATCCAGCCCGTTATATAATGGAGCAGACACTGCCTGCGACCCCTGCTGCAGGCATACATTTGTGAAGGCGGCTGTGATTATTTGGTATCTGTTTCCATGTGTCATGTTGGGTTTGCATTGAGGCTCCGCGACTGCAGATGGAAAGCATTTTGTGAATAGGTTTGCTGCCTGCAAGGGGTCTCCCTCCATCTCTTTCCTTCCACACTGATAAAAATGCATGCTGTTTTCCCCCCGCTGTCCAAAGGGAGACAGGCAGTAGCACTTCCTTTCCTCCTTCCCTTTTAGATTTTAAAGGAGCCATTAGGTAGCTGTGCCAAAAGGCAGAAAACGGGAGGATGGGGAGAAAAACGTTTGCGCTTAACCTGGGGAGTGTGCAGGAAAGATGGAATCCTCTAGATTAAGCTGCAGTCTGTGATGTTAAACCGCCAGATTGATGGAGCTTTGTAAGAATTCTGCTCGCTGATTGGTGCAGGGATTGACAGCAGAGGTCACAGTGTCAGACATTCACCAAAATTTTCTCCATAGAATCCTAGGTTTGTTAGAAAGAGACTAGACTGTAAAGGACTTGAAAAAAACTGGGCGCTGTTTTGCATTTTGTAAGGAGTTTATGGCCACCGCTTGGGTGGGGAGCCTTTCCTTCTTATTTACAGTAGGAAGGTAATTCCTCGTATTTTACTGAGGTCTGTTTTGAGGATGGGACTGATCTTGGTCATTGTATTGTGAGCCTTTTGATTAATGAGTTGGCCTGTACAGTTGGCATCATTTTTACATTAACATATCTGGCAATATGTTCTAGTAGATAAGCTCATTAAAATTGTTTGCATTGTTTGATAAGGATAACAATGTAATGGAGAATGCAGCTAGAGTCTTATGCAGCTAAAGGCCAGACTTGAAGGGAGACTGATAGCTTCAGTCATATTTCCTCTGAAGTTCTTTTGTACTGGGGTAGTTATTTTTAAATGTTACCTTGATAAACGCTAACAATGCTTTTGCTTTGAGGCAGAGCACACATACCTCTAAAGCGCATCCTCTCAGCTAATGAGCAACAGGAAATAACTCTTTTTTTCCTTTTTAGAGCCGTCATCTAAACATTTAGATGGCATTATGGGTAGAATATTGTGTGTATAAATGTTGCATATCACAAAATAGGACCAGAAAGTACCCTACTTCCTTTCTCTTTGGCCAAAGAAATGCACTATTTGTTGACTCAAAAAAAAAAAAAAAAAAAATTATAAGCAACCTTTGCCCTGTCATCTCTGGCAGTTATATAAATACTTGAAGTTAATTTTGGCTGTGCCCATGAGGTCACCAAAATCTCATGCCTTATGGTTCCAGCTAATGTGTTGACATGGCATTCTTACAGATTTCAAGTGCTTGTTATTCTCTTAATGTAAATCAAAATTGGTCCACAACTTCTGGGGCTCTCCTTTCGAAGACCCTGTGATTGGAAATTTGGGCCTCTGCTCTTCTTACTCCTCCACCTTTTTCCTCCGTGACCATCCCAAAGCCTAAAAATAGAATTTAAAAACAAAAAACTTGAAGCGATTTTAAATCTCACTTGTTTGAACTGTTTTTTTTTTATAGAAAATAAATTTGAAGCCTTTATTTTCTAGATGATTTAATCCCTGCTGTGTAGGTAGCAGTTGCTTTTAAGACAGAGTTCGAATTTTACCCCATGGGCCAAAGGAAGTTGCCTGGTTGGGTTTTATTACTCATGTAAACTAACTTGAAATGGCAATGGAAAATCATTTGACAGAAAGGTTAAATGTTACGTTTTGTTGACAGATTATTGCTTTAAAATGAAATTTTATTTACCTCTTTAATTCAACCCAAGCTATTATTTGCATTTCCTAAATTATTTCCAGTTTGCTTTCTGAGTCCCTATAATGGTGTTCAAAATTATGTAAAAACAAAACTGAATTTTAATAAAGATCTTACTGAACAAATTCTTAAGTCACTAAGAGCATCACTGCATTTGTATTTGATATAATAGGATTACTGGATGATATAGTGAGAGGTGTCATAGACTAAATGAAGAAGGAAGCCTCTCAAATTGCATTTGTCTTGTGTTATACAAAGGGTGCACATGGAGTCAGACACATACGATGTTTTCCTTCGTCTGTTTTTCTTTCAAAGTGGATGTCCAGCGTCATAATTACCACTTATTTTTTTGGAGGGGCATAGGAAGAGGAAAAATGTGATACATTTTTCTATCCAGGAAACATTCCATCATTATTTTGGCATCCCAAGACTGGAATAATATAGCCATTTAATTGCTGAGGAAACTTGGAAGGCAATTTGAAAGTGTGAGTAGAGAGTTAACCAAATAAAAGTTTTGCCTTGGCTATAGGTTTGGTATAGCCCTCAACAATGAAGGTATGCCTGGAAGTTCTGGGTGGAGTCCCTTATGGTGGGGTGGGGTTGAGTGAGCCCAGTTCCCTGGCAAGATCAGAGGGAATTCTCTCCCTGGATCCTTTACTGACTCCTAGGTAGGTCCCCCACAGGTCCTTTATCTTAGGCTTTTCTTTCTTTTTTTTTTTTTTGAGAGAGTTTTGCTTTTGTTGCCCAGGTTGGCGTGCAATGGCTCAATCACTGCCCACTTGCAACCTCCGCCTCCCAGGTTCAAGAGATTCTCCTGCCTCAGCCTCATGAGTAGCTGGGATTACAGGCATGTGCCACCACGCCCGGCTAATTTTGTATTTTTGGTAGAGACGGGGTTTCACCATGTTGGTCAGGCTGATCTCCAACTCCTGGCCTCAAGCGATCCACCCGCCTTGGCCTCCGAAAGTGCTGGGATTACGGGTGTGAGCCACCGTGCCCAGCCTTAGGCTTTATTTTCTACCTTTGCCTGTTACATATAAAAATATCTAGCCCCCGTTCTTAGAGGGTATTATGAGGCTAAACTCAATATTTAAAACAAATAATTTCCTTCAAAAGCTATGTAAACATAAGAATACTGTTGTTACTGAAAAAGGGCTCTTGGACAAGAACGTCTCACCTTGCTGGCAGCACAGGTGAGAGGAGGAGCGAACACCTAGAGGATAGGGTGGCTTCCCTGAGAATTGTTAATGGGCAGTCATTCTTTGGAGGATGAGACATTACTGTTATAGCATTTGCACCATATTGTTCATAAGTAAGTCAGATTTGGTTCCTGACCCACGTCTCTTAATCCAGGTATCCGACAGTGTAAACAAAACCCATTTTCACAGCATGGAACAGAATGGGCAGCAACTCATTAGTGAAACTGGTGTGCACCTTGATTAGAAAAGCAAGTTTCCTTTAGAAAATTACCGCTGGATTAGTAATTCCAATTGAAAAAAGTACAAAAATGGCTTTGCAGAGTTTTAGAGACATGTTTTCACTCCTGTGTGATCTTCTCAGCCTCAGCTCCCTCACTGTGTTTATGAATGCTAGAAATCTATATGTTTTAAGAGCTGCTTAAAAAATAAATGTGGTGTGGGCCATCCGAGGTGACACTGTTTAATTCACAGAGTGAATGAGTCGTGCTCTGGATCTCCCTGGAGAGGATACTCCCTATAGCTCTGTTTCATGCAGATGCTAGTCGGAAATGAGATTTATTAACTGGCTCTCTGCCCACTGCATCTTTGTTTGTATACTCCAGGCTTTTAAGAATGAATGTATAAGTCTAGAGGACTGTTTCCACATGGGGGTTTTGAGCATGCGACTACAGTAGCACATGTTTCTGAATACTTAAAAAAAAAAATTACTTGGCCCCAGGAAATGGATTGTAAAGTAAAGCAAAACTAAAATGTAAGCCTAAAGCATTGGCCGTAACATCCAGCTTTGCCAGTTTTAAAAAACATACTGTTGTTAAGGAAAACAGAGAAATATCGTAATATTGTGCCGGTGTGTGTGGTTTTTTGTGCACATGTGTGTATAAAAGAGTTGTGAAAGTGTGTTCCATTCAGTAGCGGCTATTGTAATGTGGCTCGCTTTTATCAGAACATAGGCTTCACATCGCATTCCCCAAAACAGTAGTTATAGATGGCAAAAGTCTTGGTTCATGTCTTTATTATGTATTTGTTAGTATCATCTAGGTTTAATACTGTCAAAGGAGGTTTTCAAAAGTAAAGATTTTTGTCCTTACTATTTTTCTTAGTGTTTGTAAAAATCAGAAGATTACTTGATGCTTTAGTACGTGCCCAACTCTGGAACTTCTTTTACAGATTTTCAGAGCTTCTGTTAATGGGATGGTCTTCTGGGTGCTCTTGCTTTGGGGAGAGGCTCTTAGAGCAGAGCTGTGAGATTGTCTTCTGAAATTCGGAAGGTTGATTTCCTTATGCAGCATCTTTTCTTTATAGGGACATCTTGTAGCTGCAGTGAATAATTCTATTAATTGGAACGGGAAATTTGGGACTAATTTAAATATTCTGTTTGGTTTAGAGAATTAATTAATTGGACGAATATTTGAAAGTCTGCTCTGGCCAAGGTCTGTGCTAGATGCCCCTTGAGGATCTTGAGTCCTAGTAAAGTCAGATGGGAAACAGCTCATTTTGTAACAGACTTACAGTGTTGTTGGTATTTTGCTTAGTCTGATAGCAAAAGTGGTTTGCATTTCCTGAACCCCCAGTGACCCAAAGAGGGAAGAAAGTTTCTCTGAAGGCCAGTATGCTGTAGGAAGCTAAAAGACACTGTGAGAAACCAAAAAATTTGCTGAAAAGAATGTAGGCTTTAGGATCAGGCAGAATTTTCATTGGCCTGGCCAGGTGTGTGTTGGGCAGTGGTAGAAAATAAAAGCATTGAAAAGCAGGCGGGGTAGTTGAAACTTGGAAATAAGAAGCTACTGAAAGTTTATTGACTGAAGATAGTGTAATGAAAACAGATGCCTACTGCAGTGGATCTTCAGTTTTGAAATGAGAGCTGAAGAGACAACGGGGTCCACCAATGCCCCACTGTGTGGGTCTAGAATCGCTAGAAAATACTTAATGCCATGTGAGAGCTTGAGCCCCCTAATGTGCAAAGATCAGGACAAGGTAGATGTTCTCTGGCTCGCGATGTCTTTCCTTGAGTAGAAGCAATGAATGCAGCTTTGTTCCATAATGAGACTGGTACTTAGCTCAGACAGTGGCTTTTATATTTGCAGATGCCCACTTCATAGCTATCAGTCTAACTTTTAGGAGTGGCAAGTGTGGAGAGTTTCCACTATTCTGATCTTCCTAAACAATGAACCAGGTTTCTGGTTCATTATGACGCATCTTCCCTTGGCATTTAATGCCATAAAAAGTACAGATTATGGCTGAAGAAACTGCTCAGAACACTCCCTATGACTTTGGGGCCAATTCCTCTGACAGTTAGAAGGTTATCACCTTGGTGGCAGACTCCGGAGTGGATGAAATTTACCCTAAATAGTGTGTGTGTGTTTACTTCTTCTTTTAGTCTATTTCACTTTAAAGGACAAATTGATTTTCTTCTCTCCTGTGAGAAATGTCTTTTTTCTACGGTGAATTAAGTTAGAATATATATCTAAGAATAGTTTTGTTCTTCCTGACTTCAGGCCATCTTTCAGGCATCTGCCTCTGTAATGGTACACTGAGTATGTCAAACTTAGCCAATATCTGAAGCACTATTCCAACAGCCCTTTTTCTTTCTGATACTCCACACACGTCCCATTGGTATCATACAAACCTTGTTTCTTAGCTCGTTTTAAAATTTTGATTGTTTATCTTAGTGTTTCTGGTCCTTGGTCTTTATTATTAGATTGAGAGAATTCTCTCAAAGTGGAAACCTACAATTCACAGAGGCAAAAAATTATGCAACATTTGCCTTATAGCATAAATTAAAGAAATTTCTCCTAAATATGTTTTTATAAAATGCCTCCCCAAAGATGGTCATTTACTTTAATGAGAATAAATCATTAGCAAGGTAAAGACTGAACAGAGTTTTATAGGCCACCAATAAATAATTTCTTAGTAGGTTACCAAAAAAAAAAAAAAACCACTGTGTTTTCAGTGTCAGGTCTCCCCAAGTGAATTAAGATTTTACTCACTTGAACCAGGACAGAGTTTCTTAAAGAATTATTCTCTTTTCTAAAGGAGCAGAAGTTTATGATAAATACATGAAATGATCAAGTTGACAGCAGCTTTGAGTGATGGTGTCGTCTAATGCTAATCTAGTTAAGAAAATATGGCAAAAGCTCAAACTTTCTGTGATTTCTAGGCCTCTCTTGGTTCCAGCAGGTAAAATGACCATGCCGGAAGAGTCTGATTTTAGCAATGACTTTGGAACAGAAAGAGGACATGGCAAGAGGTTTAACTGGCTCACAGCTCTGCAGGCTGTATAGGAAGCATGGCGCCAGCATCTGCTCAGCTTCCGGGGCGGCCTCAGGGAGCTTTCTCTCATGGCAGAAGGCGGAGCTGGAGCAGGCATGTCGTATGGCCAGAGCAGAAGCAAGAGAGAGGGAGTGGAGGGGGAGGTGCCACACACTTTTAAACAACCAGCTCATGTGAGAAGTCACTCAGTGTCATGAGGACAGCATCAAGCTATGAGGTACCTGACCCCATGACCCAGACACCTCCTACCAGGCCCCATCTTCAACACTGGGGATTACAGTTGAACACAAGATGTAGAGGGGACAACATCCAAACTATATCATATATTTATATAATATTAACACATATACTATATATATGTGTGTCTGTGTGTATTTATACATACACTATAGAAAGTATATATACACATACACTTTTAGAAAATATAATTATATGTGTAATATATAGTATTAACACATATATTACATATACATATACTATATTCACACATATATAGTAGTAGCAAATATGTATTATGTGTGTATGTATACTACATACATATAATATATATGCTATTAACACATATTTGTGTGTATATGTTTATAGTATATGTATTAATACTATACATACACTATACACTATACTATATGTATATACTATTATATATAGTGTATATATAGTATATGTGTTAATACTGTGTCTAACACAGCAATGGTGAGAGCTGGGCATTTATAGTATGTGTTTATATATATCTAATGTGTATGTAACACATAGATATGTATATATAATTATACTTTCTAAAATTATACTTCCTAAAGGCATTTTGGCTATCCGTAAAAATTTATACAGCAGAAAATACACATTTTTATAGAAATTCAAATTTTAATTGCGCACAGAATCGATCATGAAATTTAGGGCCAGTGTTTGTTGTTGCATACAACTAAAAAGACAGTGCTATTGATATGAGACACCCTTTGGATTTCTGCGATCCTATTTCATTTTTCATAGAAGTAACACTTGTTTTTGTTTTGTTTTGCTTTAAAGACATTAATTTTTTGTTCTTTATTTAGTGTCAGCCTACCCTGGCAAAGCCCTAGGAGGTAATTTGTCAAAAACGCCAAAGGTACTGACATCTCTGGGAGGCTTTCCTATGTTCACAGCTATACTGTGATTATGAACAGTGGTATCCCTCATTGAAAGGCCCTCTGTGATTCCCTGTGAGGTCTTCATTGGTGCTGTGCAAATCAGGAGAAGGTGAAGCTAAGTGGGCTCCTTCCCCCACTCCCTCACACCATCTATTTCCTTTTTATCATTTTGGAATGCCAGAAAGTGTTTTCAGGTTCTAATAATGTCATTTTTAAAATCCTCACTCTTGGGTTTTACACAATTATTGTTACATTAAAGTTAAGCCAAAATCCTTCTTTTAGCAGACTTACCAAATTCCTTTAATGTGCCAACCTTCCTCCATGCTGGGCCCTTGGAATACAGAGATAAATACTGCAGAGCCCTCCCTTGATAAGAGCCTCCGGGGGCCTGGACAGCGGGCAAAAGTGCCTGGTGGGAGGGATGTGAGATGGAGAGGTTTCCACACCTGACCCCAGAGTATACACAGGGTGCGTGTTTTGTTTTTTGCTGAGGTGTGGCTGTCATTGGTTCAGAAGTCTTCCTGATAACTTGTCTGAATAAAAGTAATGTTGTGATTATTGTGTTGATACTTGGGAAGGGCAAAATTATCACTCCTATAATTTTCAAAAGCTTTCAGAAATGGAGTGTGTAAGTAAAAATGAGTGTGTACCCTACTATGACCTCTATATTTGTCTTACGAACATAGCCTTGAGGCACAAGCTTGGGCACTGTTGAGTGTTTTTTGTGGCAGGAAGTTCATTTCTCTTTTTCAAAAAGTCACTTGAAAAGTAAGAGGCTTATTTATCTGTTTTGCTCCTCCAATTTTTATATTTGTATTGGTTATCATTAGATTAAAAATACTTCAGTATACTATTACATAAAAAGTGAAAATGAGATCATATATTCATACTTCATTCGTAGAGAAACTGAAAGGATATAAACTAATAATGTTAAGAACTGGGAAGATTAATCACTGTGTACTTTTCTATGTTTTTTTTTTCCTAAACTGAAACTAAATGCATTACCTCATCAATCAGTGATGTTTCAATTAACCCTTTAATAGCATAGATTTTTAAAATTAAATAAGTTTCAGTTTGAACTTAATGAGGTTTACATGTTGAAATATGTTAGGAAACATCTCACAGATATTCATGGACTTACTGAAGTCACATGGATGGCAGTAAAGATTTGTCTAATCCAAGTACCATTCTTACATTAAACATCAGTAGTCACAAATGAAATGTGCTCCTATAGCATCTGCCTCATTTAGCCCTTTCAGGTTTCACACATAGCAATCCATAGTGCAGATTTTGTTTCATTTTCTCCAGAGTACATTGAAGCTGCCTGTGTGTTTTGTGATGCGTCCAGCCTGTTTAGTATGCTCTGTGAATCTTACACTAACTGCAAAATAATACTCTCTGAGGATTATTTTAAAATACCCTCTTTGCATTTTTGTTTTCTTCTCATTTATCAGGCTCCTGCCATTTATCAAGTACGGCAAGGGGCCCTGAAACTGAGATTGCAGGTAATTGCCAATTTTTTGGCCACTTTGAGTGCAGTCCTCTGTCCTCCTCCAACTCAGCCTAACCTCCCACCTTAGGGAACTTAATTGGGCAATATCTGGCCTTCTTGTGACCCCTGCGTGTGATGACGGCCAGGAAACAAGCCATCTGCATTCACCATGCTTTTCTGTTTCAGCCCCCTCATCCAGGAGTCTGGGTGAAGACTGAGAGAACCCCCAGGGAGACTGACCAATTAAGAAAAAACAAAGAACAACAAAGCTTTGAATATATTATCCTCCGTATAGGGACCTGCTCACTGTCAGCAACTCTGAAATAAAAAAACTTGTGGAACTTACGAGCTGAATGTCTCTGCTAGAAAAAGAGGAAGCAGAAGGCAGGGTCATTGGGAGATGGAGTGTGATGGGAAGTGAGTGCAGCATGGAGGAGGGTGAGGGTTTCTTGGGGTGAACATGCCAGCCCCTAGAGAGAGTTTAGTTCTCTGCCTCCCTACCCCCACCCCATCTCTCTGCCTCTCTTTTCAAGGGCAGAATAAACCTTCCCTTCAACACTTGTTCTCCAAGGACAGAAGAAAATGAAGAGCTCTGTGTTAGCCTAGGCAGGGGCCTGGCAGCAGAAGGGAAAGGGGACCAATAAGTCTCTCCCAAGTCCCTTAATGGGGCCTGGAATACACAGTAAATTATTAAGTTTGGGTTTGGGAAGCCAATTTGGGATGCCAAATTGATAAGTTTGGGTTTGGGAAGTCAATTTATTTCCCCCTGAAATTTTTGACAGGCAGATAGCATTGTCATAGCAATGACTAAGATGTCAGCATGTACCTATTTCCAGCCTGTACGGTAAGTGTGTCACTGCTACCTCAACTCCAGTTCAAAATTTGGTCTGTACCGAAAAGGGAGCCTGGATCGTCCCCTACCTCCTTTCCTCACCCCCAGGAGGACAGTTGGGGTCCTCAAAGTACACAGCCAGGAAGTTGCTTGAAGAAGCAGTTAAGTATAGTGGGCAAAGCTTGGCTCTGGTGTGAGACTTTTATTTTCTGTCCCAACTCCATCCCTTTCTAGGGCAAAATTTTTTTAGCCTCTCTAAGCCTCATTTTCTTACTGTGCATATGGAAATAATAGTAGCACCAACTTCCCAGGGTTCTTATGCAGATTAAATGAGTTACAGAACGTAAGGTGTGCCAAACGGTGCCTGGTGCAAAGTAAATGCCTCAAGGAATGTTAGCTAGTAGTATTGCTTGCAGCTTAAATCTACTCTTTTACCCTGTATTGATAAAAATCTATAATCTTTTTGTTCTAAGGACCCTGTACAATACCTTGCACATAGCAGATGTTCATTAAAAGTTCAAATTGAACCTGGAAAGAAGTCAAACAAATTATACTATAGTCTTTTATTCCCCCTCATCAACTTTATTAAGAATTTATGTACAATAAACTGCAGCCATTTAAAGTGTCTGAGTCAGAGTTTTGGCAGTGTGTCCACCCTGAAGCCATCACCACAGTCAAGATGCGGAACATTTCTATCACCCCCAAAAGAGTCCTTGTACCCTTTGCAGTCCAAATCTTCTCTGCCCACAGCCCCGGGAGCCAGTGATCTGCTTTCTGTCACCACAGATGAGATTACATTTTATGTAAATGGGATCACAGAGAATGCACTCATTAGTGTCTGACTACTTTGACTCAGCACAGTGATTTTAAGATTCATCCATATGGGGTGTCTCAGCAGTTCATCACTCTTTATTGCTGAGTAGTATTTCATGGTATGGCTATACCATGTTTTGTTTACTCACCAATTGATGAACATTTATGTTGTTTCCACTTTTTAGAAATTATGAAGAAAGCTTCTACGAATGTTGTTATACAAGTCTTTGTGGAGGCGTTTTCATTTCTCTGGGGAAAATACCTAGGAGTGGAGTGATTGGGTCACATGGCTGGTGTTTAACTTTTTAAGAAACTGTTTGGTAAACAGTTGTCCAAAACGGTTGTACCATTTTACATTCCTAGCATCCCAGTATGAGAGTTCCGATTGTTTCACATCTTTGGCAACACTTACTATCAGTCTCTGAAATGTTGGCCATCCTTATGGATGTATAGTGGTATCTCGTTGAGATTGTAATTTCTGTTTTCATGATGACTAATAATGGGTATCTTTTCATGTGCTTATTGGCCATTTGTGTGTCTTCTGTAGTAAAGTGTTCAAATCTTTTTCCATTTAAAAAATAGTTTATCTTTTTAAATAGAATTATAAACATATTCTGGATAATAGTACAGTCTTGAACTGTATTTTAATATGTACAGGTCTTGTATTCTTAAATTGAATATAAAGCCCTCCCCCCCACCCACACACAAAAGACCTAGTCTTTGTTCACAATGACTTTTACAGCAATTAGGTACACGGTCCGTCTCTCAGTAAGTACATATTAAATGAGTCTATTTAGGCCAGGCACTGTGGCTCACGCCTGTAATCCCAGCACTTTGGGAGGCCGAGATGGGCGGATCACTTGAGGTCAGGAGTTTGAGACCAGCCTGGCAAATATGGTGAAACCCCATCTCTACTAAAAATACAAAAAATAACTGGGCATGGTGGCACTTGCCTATAATCCCAGCTACCTTTGAGGTTGAGGCAGGAGAATCACTTGAACCCAGGAGGTGGAGGTTGCAGTGAGCTGAGGTCATGCCACTGCACTCCAGGCTAGGCAACAGAGCGAGATTCCATCTCATAAAAAATAAATAAATAAATAAATAAATGTATTTAATGTGTAAATAGAGGGTAAAATAGTAACAGAATAATTATTTTAGCTGAGGAAAAAAAAAAAACCCACTGAATCTACCTTAGAAGTTTTATATGAGAGTGTTAGGTTTGGTAGGTAGTCTTGGTAGATAGGAGATGCTCTTCTAGTTCTGTGGAGAAGAGCCCTATAATTAAGATATTCTTTTGTTTGTGTTGTGTGTCCCCTTCTTGCTAGATTCTGCGATTAAATTTAAGAGGAAAATGTGCATAGAAAAACTTTTTTCTTTAATTGTAACAAGGATACCTACTGTATGTTCTCACAAGTGGCAGCTAAATGATGAGAACTAATGAACACAAGAGAACAACAGGCATTGGGATCTACTTGAGAGGGGAAGGTGGGAGGAGACAGAGGAGCAGAAAAAAATAACTCATGGGTAGTGGGCTTAATACCTGGGTGATGAAATAATCTGCACAGCACACCCCCATGACGTGAGTTTACCTATGTAACAAACCTTCACATGTACCCCCAAACCTAAAATAAACATTTAAAAAACTAAATAAAAAGAGGGGGGAAAGATAAATGTAACAAGGAGCTATTTGCTTGCTTCCAAAATTTTGCCAAGAATAGCCAAAGCACTGGATGCGCCCCTTTTAAAGAATTTTGTGGTGAGGATCCCCAACCTTGACCTCGTCCCATTCCCATTCCATCTAAATTTGGCAGTTTTGTTGTTGTTTGGTTCCTGACTTCTCTAACTCCCTAAGAAGAAATTGTCTCAAGTAAAATTTAGAGCCTGGGAAACAAAAGCTTAGTAAGGTCATAGGTTTGCCTAAAAGGATCGACTGAGGCACCTTGTTTTGGAGAAGATGAGGATCCTTGGCTCCCAGAATCTGTTCAGAAATCTTTCCAGCTAAAAGCCAGTTTCTGAACTACATATGTTTCAAAATCCAAAAATACAAAATATGAGTTTACTAATGATTTCACAAATGTCCTAGGCCTACTACTAGGTTTCGTGGGTGCCGCTTATTTCATTTGACGTGTATTCATTTTATTGCCAAAAGCTTCAGACCGAATTTCAGGTGAGTCGCTGCCTCCGTGGTGGCGGTAGTCAGATGATTTCTCTGTGTTCTGGTTGGGACTGAGCAGACCACAGCCACTCAAGGATCCCTTGAGAGCTGCGAGTGTTCTTTTTGCTTTGAGGATGTGCCGTGAATGGAAGCCAAATACTAATAGACAGGACATCCTGTGATTCCCTTAGTTTACGATGGCCGAGGATGTTTGGGATTTTTTTTTTCTTTTTTTTAATAAGATGATTACTTGCTTTTTTTCCTGTTAACAAGGGAGCCCAGATGATGATGTCCATTTGGCTTTTAGGACTCTAACTAGCAAACAACTAAGCCCCTGCAAAATCACATGAAGACATTGGAAAATCTTTTTATGTAAGACAGAGATGATTTGGTCATAGTTCGCAATGAAGTGACCGTCAGTTCCGTTGGCTTGAAATAATAATGAACCAAAGAGGGGAAATGACCAAAGTAGAAGTGGAAATTAAGCATGTTAAAATAAAATTCTGAAATCTAGTATACTGTGGTACACCTATACACTTAAGTATTATGCAAATATTACATGTGAAGAAAATATGAAAAAAGTTCACAAATGTAAAAATGTTAACAGAAGCAAGATGATTATTACAAATGTGTATATGGATTATATTAGTTTTCCAGGGCTCCCATAACAAATTACCACAAACCAGGTGGTTTAAAATTGGTCCTCTCACAGTTGTGATGTGGGAGGCTAGAAGTGTAAAACCAAGGTGTTAGTAAGGTCGTGCTCCCTCCAAGAGCTTTGGGAGACCCTTCCTTGTCTCTTCCGGCCTCTGTTGGCCCCTGTGTGCTCCTTGGCTTGCAGCTTCATCACGCCCATCTCTGCCTTTCATTATCACGTGGCCTTCTTCATCTGTGCTTTTTACATGGTCGTCTTTTAAGGAACCAGTCATTGGATTGAGGGCCCATCCTAATCCAATATATCCTCACCTTAACTAATTATATCTGCAAAGACCTTTCTCCAAATAAAGTCATAATCTGAGGTTCCAGGTGGATATGAATCTTACGGGGGACACTATTCAGTTCTGTGTGTGTGTGTGTGTGTGTGTGTGTGTGTGTGTGTGTACATATGAACCCATTTTTATAAATGACTGTATGTGTGAAACACATACACACGTGTACCCTCCACCAGACACACATAAAAGATGTTTAGGGCCAGACGTGGTGTCTCACACCTGTAATCCCAGCACTTTGGGAGGCTGAGGTGGGTGGATCACAAGGTCAGGAGTTCGAGACCAGCCAGCCTGGCCAACATGGTGAAACCTCGTTTCTACTAAGAATACAAAAATTAGCCGGGTGTGGTGGCATGAGCCTGTAATCCTAGCTACTGGGGGGACTGGGGCAGGAGAATTGCTTAAACCCAGGAGGCAGAAGTGGCAGTGAGCTGAGATCATGCAACTGCACTCCAGCCTGGGTGACAGAGCAAGACTCTTTAAAAAAATGGTGTTTAGGAAGATATGAATATGAATGTTATAACTGGGTGATGGAACAGTGGAAATTTTAATTTTATTTTTTATCTGTATTTTCTGCATTAGTGAAAATGGACAGACTTTTTAATAGAAAAATCTGGCCTTTTGAATAAACAGTAGCACTTTGACATCTTAAAAAATTGTAGATTTTTATTTTTACTAGCATCCTACTTTAAGTTTGTTGTTCCTTTGCCTCATCAAACTTTAATGAAATATTTTAACTTTAACTTTAAATAATTAATCCTTTGTAGCATATATACATATATAAATATATATAATGAATCCATTAATATATTTGTGATACTAAATGTTTATTATGCTTATTATTATAATAATAACTAAAGCTGAAATAATGCAAAGTAAAATAGGTCTTTGAGACATTGAATCAACCAGTGTGATTGTCAGGTTTTTGGTTTAGGTTTGGAAAGCCAAAAAAAAGAAAATAAAATTTATAATTCTTAGTTGCTGAACTCAAACCTTTTTTTCCTTAAAAATGTTTTTAAAGTCTAAATTAACCCTAGGAACCTAGAAACTCAGTATGGAAGCAGGATGGGGAGGCATTTTACCAAATTTTTAAATTTCATCTGTTCAAATTGGCTCAAACACTGGGTAACTTTTAACACATGTATCTACTCTAGAACTGACTTCATCCACGGACTCTTCTTATTTAGACATTTTTGCCTATGGTAACATCTCTAGTTATTTAGTCAAAAAGTTTACTAGGTCTTGTGGTCATTTCCTTTTTCTTAATTATCTTTGAATGCTTGTTAACTAATTGTTACTGTTCTGTCTTTATCCCAAGTTTAACAAAACATTCTCAATTCAGTAGTGACCTCATCCCTAACATTTGTTAAACTACTGCAGTATACCGTATTAAAAATTTTGTCCTTTGCTCCCGTAAGTCCTCATAGCATAGCACTGCAGAATCTAAAGAGGAGACTGCGGTTCAAAAAGCTTCCCTGCTTCCACTGTCCTTCCCAAACCCATGGTCTTACCATGTATCTGCCCCTCCGATTTTTTTTTTTTTTTTTTTTTTGAGACAGAGTTTCACTCTTGTTGCCCAGGCTGGTGTGCAATGACACGATATCGGCTCGCTGCAGCCTCCACCCCTTCCCCCACTCTGGTTCAGGTGATTCTCCTGCCTCAGTCTCCGGAGTAACTGGGATTACAGACGCATGCCAACACGTCTGGCTAATTTTTGTATTTTTAGTAGAGATGGGGTTTCTCCGCGATGGCCAGTCTGGTCTCAAACTCGTGACCTCAGGTGATCCATCTGCCTCAGCCTCCTAAAGCGCTAGGATTACAGGCATGAGCCACCACGCCCTCTGTTATTTCTATACCTGATTTGGTTTGAACATGGCACAATTTTTATCTACTTTTTACTGGCATGCTCAGTTTCTATACTTCCCTTTGAAAATTGTAGTGATATTACACTGATGCTAGAAATGTAACTTTACTTTTGACCTGTGACAAGGTAGTAGAGAAGGAAAGCAGAGATACTGCAAGGAGTGTTTGTGTGTGTGTGTGTGTGTGTGTGTGTGTGTGTGTGTGTGTGTCTAAACTGATTTTTGTCAGGGGCTGCTAGGTACTTCTAATGCAAAAGTCTGTCAGTTCATTCTTCATTCCAGTAAATAAATAGAGATGTTTAATGATTAAAAAAATTCTTCTGTTCCATATACAATATATACAATAATGGTATCTGGTTGCCCAAATGAGAGTACCAGAAGAACAGGGAAGGGAAAAGAAGGATGAACTCTGATCCTGGGGTGGAATTTTAAGAAGATATGAGGAAATCCATTCTCTGGCTGAAATGAGAGAATCATTTCACACGGGAAAAGAAGTTTTGGGGACAATGCACTAGGGAGCTGGTAGTGAAATAATGCTGCTAGTTTTGGTAGTATTTCCCCACTGCTCCACCAACTTACCGTTTATCTTAGCTCAGCTGTAGCAATGACTAAAATTTCCATTTGCTACTTCCTCATAAAGTGCAGGAGGAAGCCTGTCTTGTATGTGATTCGCAGTTTCTTCTCTGGGGTTGGAGCATGGGTTTGATGTAGAAGCAGATCAGTACCTTGCCAACTGAACCCAAAGAGGTAAGTTTAATGTTGTGCTATTTCCCAATTTGAAGTTTTCAATTTTGATTCTGTACCAGAGTCTACTGTGGAAATAATTAAGAGGAGTAGATAAGCACAAATACGGCTGAGGGCATAAGGATGTCTTTTGGAGTCAGATTCATTGGAATATTTTTTGCCACTGGCCTGTACTTCCCTCAGCCTGTTAATAGGCTTAATTTTATTGTTACTTCATTTTCCATTTTCATTTCAAAATGTTCTCATGAATTTAAAACTCAATTTTACCATAATGTATATACAGACCTTTGGACAGGCACCAATCTCTAAGAGTAGAATAGTGGGAGGTTTGCTTATTTTTTTTTTTAGAAATAGATTTTTCTAAACACATAGTCAAGATACCAATCTGAAGTCTTTCATTAGCTTTGAAAAAATTATAAGCAGTATAATGTACATGGTCTCTGTCCATTTTGACTAATTTACCACAAAAAGCCAATTGAGAGACTTGAACTCCAAATCTGTAGTGACTAGAAATGTGCGATGTGATGATTCCTACGATATTAACATAGCGTATATGTTATAGCTGGCAGCTTTGCCAGCCAAAAAATCATTCCCAGCGATAAACTGAGGAACTAGCCACCCAAATCTCTACATTTTGAGCTTTTCTTCACAGAACTTAAAATCATCTTGGTTAAAGTGAAAATGTAAAATGAGGTCTTGGTAGAATTTAAAAAGACAAAATGGCTTTCTTAAAGACAATTGTGTCCTCACTTGGAATTCTTTTTTCTTCCTGGTTAATCTCATGACATAAACATGAGAGCAAGGAGAGTCTTAATTAAAAGCAAGAATCCTAGAATTCGTCTTAGGTCCAAATCCCTGCTCTGCCACTTAATAATTGTGACAAGTCACTAAACCTCTGAGTCTGTATCTTTTCCTACATAACATAAAAGCAGCAGCGATCCCATGGCATTGTTGCAAAGATTAAATGAGAAAATTCCTATGTTACTCTTTCATTAGGCATGTGGAAAGTTTTCAATAAATATTAGTTATTGTAACTTGTAATCTAGTTCCCCTGCTTTACTAGTGAAGAAAAGGAGAGCCCAAAGAGTTGAGACACATGTGCCCATTTATCCAACTGGTTGATAGTTTTGGAACTAGAAGCTGGTGACCTTGATGCCTAGAACAGAGCTCTCATTAAGCTGCAGTGCAGCTAGGGAGCTTTTGGTATGTGTGTTCCAGACATTTCTCTACTCACCTTAAAAAAAAAATACATAGAAGACAGGGTCCTTTAGTTCACTCAGCCCCAGTCTGTTCCTAGCCATCTCACATAGCACTAGGGGCATGTATTGATAATTGCCTTTTGTATGATTTGGGGCACCTTTGTTTGCATTCATTCAGCATTTATTTACTGTGTACTTACTGTGTGCCACACACAGTTCCAGACACAGGAGATACAGCTGTAAACAAAACATATTCTGTGAAGTTTCTGCCTTCATACAGCTTCTATCCTGGGGGCAAGGGGAGTGGACAGAGGGTAAACAAACAAGATAATTACCAATGGTGTTAGTATCACCCAGGGCAGAGTAGAAAGATGTGGGAGTAACTGGAAGTGGCCACTTCAGAGGTGGGCATGGAGGGCTCACTGGGGAGTTGACATTTGAGCTGAACCTGAAGCATGAGATGCAGCCTACCCTGCCAAGTGCCGGAACGAGCTGCTCTTCCGTTGCATAAGGTCTTGAGCCCCAGTTATCCCTAAGGATGAAACTTGAGGCTGTGATCTGTCATTTGTTTCTTATTATGAGAAGGTTTAGAAAAAACAGACACCGAAGTACCTGAGAAGGAACTAGCACCACCAAGAGTGCAAGAGAGCTCAGAACCAGGAGGTGGGGACCACTCCTACAAAATGTGTGCACCACAGGACTTTGCCTAGTGGCAGCATGATGGCCGCATACACTTCTGCTATATCACATGCACCTCATTTTATGCAGTGGACTAACAATGGAGCATGACCGCCCACTATGGTACCAGCAGCACCCATGTCCTGAAAGGTTGACCCAGGGCCCTGCTGGTTGGGGGCAGTGTGGGCATGACTGGAAATGACTTGGGATCATGGGAGAGAGCTAAGGTCAGGGTAAGAGGGAAGGAGGCCAAGTAGGGCTGGGAAAGTAAACAGAAGGCATATGGTCAAGAAGGAGTGGATATGCTGGGAGCTGAGTTGGCGGGGGAGGGGGTGCTGAGAAAATTTGGTGCCCTAAGGAGACCAGCCAAGCCCTGTGGCATGGGAATGAGCTCTGGGTCATTGAAATTATTTTCAGAGCATGGACAAAGCCACCCACTGCTAGAAACAGATGGACATTTAGGCAAATGTAATCAGCTGCATTTCTAACCATATGAAGAAGCGTATGTCTATGTGGGGCAGGGAGGGCTTAGCCTTTTACTCTCTCATTGTACATGTCAAGTTTCATTCATATCCATGGACATTATGAATGCCACAAAGAACTTTTTTAGAATTCCAAAATTTCATCATACCCTGGGTAAGAGCCAAATTTCCAAGTCATTTCAGGGCTGTAGCTATTGACTTGTTAAGTCTGAGTTTAGAAAACAAAACAAAAATCCACCCGTATATGCTGTTTTAAAAGTTTGTCTTTTTTTGTTTAGTTACCTTAGGGTGGCTAGCCAAACTGAGCTTTGTATGCAAGGAGCTGCCTAATGAATAGTAGTGGATGAGGTTAATGCAGATAAATAACAATGAGGCTGTTAAAAATGGAGTTGATTTTCAAGGTGACTCATGGAATGTCCTATTGTAGGCAGTTGGAGATATCTGCCTTTTAATGATATTGTTTTTTTTTAAATTGTATGTAGAATACTTGGTGATATGGCAAGAAAGAGCTTAATCTCCGTGTTTTGAAAAGTAATCGTTAATGGTAAAAGGGATGGGCACCCTGAAACGGAGTATTATTTTTCTGTTCATTCTCTCTCAGAGGTGGCAGTTATTAGCTGGCATAGGAGTTCTGATTGTCAGACTAAATGGAACTTTGTACGCACATTTAAAGCATTATCATTAAGCAGTGACTGATAATGAAGAGTACATTCATATTGGAATGATAGGCCTCCTGGAAAAGCCTGCAGTAGAGAGCAGGCACCTCAACCCTGATAAAACTCACATTTATCTCATCTTCCTCTAAACAGCATAGTTTTCAACATTCTTACACTGGTTTTCTTCACTAGTTCAAGACCATCAATGTCTAATTTTGAGAAAAAAAAAATAGTATATTTCAGTGTCTATATTTTAATGAAGTATGTGTATGTTGTCATTATGGACAGTGTCCTGATGTTTCTCCATCATCCTTGTGTGAAGTCAGTTCGGCGCTCACACCCCTGCCACATGGAGAGGCCTGGCCGCAGGGAGGGTCTGTGCCTGGAGGAGTTGGTCTTGCATTGTCTGTCTAATCCCATCACAGTCATAGAGAAAAAATCAAATATGTGCAGGTCTGCCCACAGCAGCTGTGTGTGCTATTACCTGGAGACAATAAATGACTTCTTAAATTCCCATTGCAGTCCTAGAATCCATGCATATGGCAGTTAGTGCACAAGTTAAACAGAAGCTTTACTACCCAGTTTTAGGCAAAACTCCACAGTTCCTGTAATCTCTCTCCAGGAGATTTTATCCTGTCAAGGTTTTTCTTTCAAAGACACCCTCTTTGACTCCCTCTTTGCTCCATCCTGATCTCCCTCCTCAAACAAATACTTTCTCTCTGCCCCACATTGCAGGTCACAAATAAAGAGAAAGTGATGAATCTAGAATGATCTGGTGATATTCTTTCCCTGGGTGAAATGTTTAAATCCTGCCTCTCGAGGTATTGAGCCTAGAGAATGAATTATGCGCAGATGAAAAGCAGGATGTTTCTGGTTCGGGAGACACATTTACACTGTCCCTCCCTGTGGAAGCCAGTTCATTATTAGGGGAGGCTGTGGGAGATTTAACGTCAGCCTTTTGTGGTGAGGACGCTGGGAAGGAGGCATACAGGCAGGATCTGTGTCATGACAAGGCTTTTCAGAGGAAAAGACGTTTGAGGGGATGTCTGTGATGAGACTGAATTTCTTCATTCCCTTCCGGAGGATAACATATATTCTAATGCAGAAGTAGTCTTTGAGAAAAACTTTTGAGGTTTCTTCCTTTGGCTAAGTATTTAATCTGTTGGCATGAATGTACAGTTTGCAGGTTATTTTAGAAAGATGCCGCTTCTAAGAGAAGAAAATATTGATGATTGATCAATCTCTTTTAAAATTCTTATAATATTTGCAGATACTTAGAAATGTTTACAAAACGGCTATTTCTGTTAGAATAACACAAAATTCTTCTAAGTAAAAAGCCTTCTTTACAAGTGCATTTGAAATAATGCACCTCACTTTACCTGGTATGTTGGAACAGGCCAACTTTGACAATCTTAAAACCTTTAACCAGGGAACAACTCTGTGAAATGAGAATTGACAGTGTGGCCTTGACCTGGACCAAGCAAAAGTCCAATGACTGGCAAAGAAAGGCATTCTTTTGGATCACAGGTCCTTCTCCCCTGTTGGCATGTGTAGAAACATTTTGAAAGGATCTCAGACACCTGGTTAGTTGGACTTAATTTCCAAAGAAGCATCGATATTTCTAACCATTACCTTAATAAACCACTTTGGTTATAAGAAATTCAGAAATCATAATATGCTCAAGCCCAAAGAAATACGTTTCTTAGGTGAAAGAAAAATATACTTTTTCTTTGTATCTCTCTTGTAGTCTGCTCATTGTTTCATTTGCATGAAACTGGGTGAAGAGTGCACTGCATGTATTTACCCTAAACTGTTGGTAGTGGCTTACTTTCCCCAGTGATGGGAGAACATGTTGAAAATAGAGATTGTTATGAGAGAAAAGAAAGACAGTTACACATATCACACATATGAGTATGGCTGTCACTGTCACACGTGTGAACAGAGAACATTGGTATGCGGTGGGTTGAACTTTCAGAACATTTTATATTGAACATGAAGTTTCCAGTTGAATGTGGACTCCTCCAAGGAGTGACATAAAGAAGGTAACTTTAAAAAAAAGAAGAAGGTAGCTTAAATCCAAAAGGCCCTTTAAAGGCTCAGCCTCCAAGTGGGTTTGGTGTAAGAAAATCCAGGCCAAATAGGGTCTCCTTACAGAGCAGCAGATAGCAGTCAACCACTTATGGAAGGTGTTCTTCTGCAGATGAGCATGCCTAAATTTGGGAAGTTTGATGAACGCAGACTTTAGATGATATAAAAATGAAAAAATCAGGCTGGGTACTGTGGCTAACACCTGTAATCCCAGCACTTTAAGAGCCCAAGTCAGGAGGATTGCTTTTTGAGCCCAGGAGTTCAAGATTAGCCTGTGCAACATTGTAAGACCCCTGTCTCTACAAAAAAATGAAAAGTAAGCCGGGAGTGGTGGCACATGCCTGTAGTCCCAGCTACTTGAGAGGCTAAGAGGATCGCTTTAGCCCAGGAGATTGAGCCTGCTGTGAGCTGTGATGGCACCACTGCACTCCAGCCTAGACAGCAGAGTGAGACCCTGTCTCTTTAAAAAATTTTAAAAAATAATACAAAATAAATAAATAAATAAATAAATAAATCTGTCCAGTGTGGTGGTTCACACCTGTGGTCCTGGCTACTCAGGGGTGCTGATACAGTAGGATTGCCTGAGCCCAGGAGGCAGAGGTTGTTGTGAGCCAAGATCTCACCACTGCATTCCAGCCTGGACTGCACTCCAGCCTGAACAACAGAGCAAAACCTCGTCTCAAAAAAAAATCAGAATAAGTTCCACGTTAAACCCTTTTCCTTATAGCCACACACGCCAAATGGGACCAGAACCAGATCCTGGGACAACAATTGGCCTATCATTAACCCCGCTGGAAAAAATATACATATATGTGTATATACTGTTTTGTCCTCCAAAATAAGGGATCGATGAAAGTGCGAAAAGAGAAAATGAGGACAGGCAGCCCCCTCCCCTGAAGTATATGGCTGATAGTGTGTTTGCAAGGGGTGGGGCAGGGCAGAGAGACAAAATTCTAAGAAGAAATTATTTCAGTTAACACTCGTAATGCTAGCTGGGACATTTTATATATTTGCTTAATTTGGAAGAGCCACTTCTCTGGAATAATTCACAAATCTTGCCAAATTTGTTCTTGGACAAAATTGTTGAATATTTTGTAGTTAAATTTTAGGTGCTGAATTGGTAAAGGTGGTAGAATTCATAGTTTCCTCAGTAGGCTAACTCAGGTTTCATTGACTCACGTAAAACTCCATTTGTTTTAGTAAGCAGAAATGCAGTGTCTAATGTGTCTGATTCAATCACTACTGCAGAGCATAACATTGCTGTACCTCTCCACCCAACACCACCGCCAAATACTGAATAAAGGATGAAACTGAGCAAAATCTACACATTGGCCCTTAGCTGGAGGCTGTCCTTTTTCTCACGTCGTGTGTATCAGTGTTCACTACCCACAGACAAGCTAGAATCGTGACTTTGCCTGATAGAGGTCTGAAGGGCTTTGTGTGTGTGTGTGTGTGTGTGTGTTTCTCTCTTTTTGCAAAACAAAACAAAAAACCAGCTGGGTGCAGTAGCTCACGCCTGTAATCCCAGCACTTTGGGAGGCCGAGGCGGGCAGATTGCCTGAGGTCAGGAGTTCCAGACCAGTCTGGAGAACATGGTGAAACCCCGTCTCTACTAAAACATACCAAAAAAATTAGCTGGGCATGGTGGCACGTGCCTGCAATCCCAGCTATTTGGGAGGCTGAGGCAGGGGAATTGCTTGAACCAGGGAGGTGGAGGTTGCAGTGAGCTGAGATCGTGCCACTGCACTCCAGCCTGGGCGACAGAGCGAGACTGTCTCAAAAAAAAAAAAAAAAACACTTATTCCCACCTTCCCAGAAAGACATTCTAACATTCATGTAACAAGTGTATAAATATATTGTGATTATTAGTTTATTTTCAAGTAGGGGCAATAAATGCAAATTTGTTTTAAAATAAAATTTAAATACAATATTAAAGTATGGTGACCCAAGGACTACAGTACTAGGAAAGTGTTCCTCTCTTATCTCCTACTTGCTGTGGTGTTGCACTGACCAGATGTTTTTTGTTTTTGTTTTTGTTTTTGTTTTGTTTTGAGATGGAGTCTCACTCTATCACCCAGGCTGGAGTGCAGTAACCCAATCTCAACTCACTGCAACCTCTGCCTCCTGGGTTCAAGCGATTCTGCTGCCTCAGCCTCCCTAGTAGCTGAGACTACAGGCGCACGCCACCACACCCAGCTAATTTTTATATTTTTAGTAGAGACGGGGTTTTGCCATGTTGGCCAGGCTGGTCTCGAACTCTTGACCTCAGGTGATCCACCCACCTTGGCCTCCAAAAGTGCTGGATACCAAGCATGAGCCACCGCGCCCGGCTTGCACTGACCAGATCTTAAACAACAGTGATCTGGCTGAGATTCCAATTGAAGGCCACAAAGTGGGAGACAGTGCTTTGACTTTCTCCTTTGCAAGGACGGGACAGAGAGATGCTCGTGTCCCAGAGGCCATATGGCAAGTCACCTAAGAATAAAGTGTTGTTTCCATGTAACAGACATGCTGAAGATCCAAACATGAGAATAAACCCTGCACAGTGAGTTGCTCCTTGTTCTGTAATAATTAGTATAACCTTACCTTTCACAACCATTTATCTTTCTTAACTGAGTCTTTGGGAAGTACTCTATGAATTAAAAATTAGCCTTTTGAATTGTATAATTCCTACCTTCCTTAGGATGTTGATGTAATTGGTAATATCCTTAAGGACTAGCAGTCCTGGATTGAAGTTTGTGTCCACGTTTGTGGCTAAGGGAAGAGTATGATTCCTGCCCTGCTTTCCTCCCAGGATTCTTCCAAGGGTCAATAGAACCGCTTTATCTGTAAAAAGATATAAAATGTCCTTGTGTTATCCACGCAGCGTTTCTGCAGACTAGGTAGGGACAAGTACTTTTACCTTTATATTGTCATATAGATTGAGACCCCAGAAATCATAATGAAATCTTAGGATTTTAGAATGTATCCACCTAGGGACTAGAACAATTTAGTACTCTCTCACCTGAGTTTAACATTTGGAAAAAGTATATAAATGTTCTTATGTGAATGTTTTAGCCACTTGTATCATTTAGGTTTGACTATATGGAAAGCACACCTGTAGAAAAAGCAGGAGCTGAAAGAATTGGGAAGACAAAAGGGTGAATGGTAGTGCAGGAATACAATCCTTTTTCCACTTTGGCTGACACTTGACTTGTGGGAGGTTCAGGACGGTTCCCCTTCCAGGGAAAGTGAGTCCAGACTAAGAACTCTCAGGCCTGAAATCAGAAGAGCTGGCTTGTTTGAATTGGGGGCAAACAATGGGAGCAAAGGCAGCCACAGAGTGAAGTGGGTTTAGAAGTACCTTGCTGTAATTTGGAAAGGGGAAGATTGATTATAAGAATATTCTCATCAGCAGGGATGTTAAATAGAAATTAACTATATTGATTTCATTGCTATTAATTTGAAATAGGTATTTAAGTCTACTCATTTAATGTGTTGTTATTTTATTTCTCACCTTCACTGGTTCATTTAATCTGTCTTCTAAACCAGTTATCCCACAAGTCCCTTAACACACGGTGGCCCCTGCTGCAGGGCTTGTGGGGACTACAGCTGTGCTGGCTAGCGAGCGGGTATGGTGGAGATTTGAGTGATGTGCCTGGTACCTAAGTACCCAGAATTGTTCTAAAGCCCAGATCTGGTTCTGTTTTCATTGTTTACCTGATCATCTTAATGAACTACTTGAAGACAGATAGTGCCTTGACTTGCCTTTGTGAGCTGAATGTCTGTTTACATTATGAAAGGACAATTGTTGTCCTTAAGTGAATGTTATCAACAAAGACTTGGAGGAAAGTGTGATTTATTGACAAACTGCAGCAAATGACTTGCTTCCTTGTTCATATGGATTTTTAAAAAGATGTCATTGCTCTTCTACCTGTACTTCTGTTGTATATTACTTTCTCTCATGTAGCCACAGAACGTTTTTACTCACTTGCGTATGGGTTATTTTTCTAAAACAGATCTGTTTGTGTCTTCTCTGCTTTGCATTTAGATTTTTTTTTAATCATCTGGATTAAAAATTTCATCTCAATTTGGTTTGGTGCCATCTAGCATAACCCTGGGCCTCGACACCATATCCTCCCTCAGTACATTGCCTGGTAATGCAGAAGCTTTCCATTACTGCCTGAAGAAGAAACCGCTAGAAAAGCCCATCAGCTGCCAAAAGTTATGCCAGTATATTGTAATTTCATCAGTCCAAAATATTTTAAATTTTGAGTTATTTACCCTTACTAAGATTATACGTAATTTGCATAGGTGATTTTAAAAATTGACTAGATTTAAAAAGCAAATGGTTTTGTTTAATAAATGATAGACTAAAGAAAACAGTGGAAAGTTATTAACCAAAAGGTAAAAAACCTTTAATAATGGTGTAGAAAGCAGTAATTATGGTCACACTATCTGAGATTCCAGTGCTGTGAGATTTTTCAGATCTTTACGAGAAAACAATTTAGAGATAAGGGTGCTCCTGGGAATGGAGAGATAGATATTTATTTTTACATTTATTTCTAGATAAAACCTTCGTTTAGCACTTTAAGGTAGAAAGCAGATTTTTATTGCTTTCGTGAGCATAAATAGGAACTCCAAGCACAACTATTTCATAAAATATAGATTTTTGTCTAAAACCTATATACTATAGATTTTGCTATTATATCTAGTCATGTTTAAAAATATTACTTCTGTATCTCTAAATACCATTTTTCACTAAAAGGAATCAGGAATGCTTGGAGAAATTACTGGTTTTAGATCTGAGGCAAGAAATATATAAGTTGGGCTTGGAACATATTGTCATATTGGAAAAGAAGAAGGTTATCAAAGACCACTAAGACTGTGTCAAAAGAACTCAGAAGCCAACTTGAATAAGCTTTTGCAAGCTTTTATCAATAAAGGTATAATTTCAATGGATTGAAACATGTCAAATATGTTTAAGTCCGTGGATTCATAATTATACTTTAAAATGTAAGAACAAAAACTTGGTTGGTCATGTTTGGGGAATATTAGGGAACTACTCATCACTTTGAAAACTGGCAAATAGAGAAAAAGAGTTAGGCACCTCTCCTGCCTTTCCTCGATGACCTGTATCTCAGGGTACCTCAGAGGGAATTTCTCTTTGTAGAATTATTCCAGCTAATAAATCAAGAATGAATAATAGAATATCACTTTGAAGTTTTAGTGAATTATTGGATCTAGGCAAATATCAGAGCTAACAATATCATGGAAGCGGGCAGTCAGAAATTATAGTTATATGCCTTCTGATGGAAGTTCAAAAATGCCATGAAATAGTCTGTTTGATGTAATTGTCATATACTGGCATAACCTTTGGCAGCTGATGGGCTTTTCTATTGGTTTCTTCTTCAGGCAGTAATGGAAAGCTTTTGCATTACCAGGCAGTGTATTGATGGCAGATTAGGTGTCAAAGCTCAGAGCTGTGCTAGATGGCATCAAATCCCCATCCCATTAGAACTTGAACCAGATCAAGGCTCTAGATGGAATTATCAGTCTATAGGGATGCAGAGGACAGAGAAACATTTTAAACCACAGCAGTGTGATACAATGAGAAAAATCCAGAATGTGGAAACTCCAGACAACCCAGTTCCTTCAACAACTTTTTTTTTAAATTGCAAGGAAAGATTAGAAATAGAGAAGAAACTTATAAAGAAATTTAAAGAACGTATCAGAGAATCATAATGTATGAACCTTATATGAATCCAGATTCAAGCAATCTGAAATTAAATTTGATTTATAATATATTGAAATGCCTATTTGATGTAAGTAATTATTTTCATTTTTAGGTGTGATAATATTGTGCTTTTTAAAAAAATTATTTTTCAGAGACACACTGAAACACTTATAGGTGAAATTATGTGATGATTGGCACTTACTCCAAAATAATCTGGCTTGTAGGCTAGGATGGGATTGACACAAGGGGAGTTGATAGGAGTGTAAATCAAACAAGATGGTCAAGTATTGATAATTCTTGAATCCAAGGGGTAAACCTAACTGGTTTTTTATTCTCTTTTCTCCCCTTTTGCATGTATTTGAAAGTTTCCAAAATAGAAATTAATACATAGCTATAATATATGCATATACATATATACAATATATCAATATGTATATATTCCACAAACTAGATAAAATTGCAAATTTTCATCCAGGTTTAAATATTTGTTTTTTAATTATACTTTAAGTTCTAGGTTACATGTGCACAACGTGCAGGTTTGTTACATATGTATACATGTGCCATGTTGGCGTGCTGCACCCATCAACTCATCAGCACCCATCAACTTGTCATTTATATCAGGTATAACTCCCGGTGCCATCCCTCCCCACTCCCCGCTCCCCACAATAGGCCCCGGTGTGTGATGTTCCCCTTCCCACGTCCAAGTGATCTAATTGTTCAGTTCCCACCTATGAGTGAGAACATGCGGTGTTTGGTTTTCTGTTCTTGCGATAGTTTGCTGAGAATGATGGTTTCCAGCTGCATCCATGTCCCTACAAAGGACACGAACTCATCCTTTTTTATGACTGCATAGTATTCCATGGTGTATATGTGCCACATTTTCTTAATCCAGTCTGTCACTGATGGACATTTGGGTTGATTCCAAGTCTTTGCTATTGTGAATAGTGCCACAATAAACATATGTGTGCATGTGTCTTTATAGCAGCATGATTTATAATCCTTTGGGTATATACCCAGTAATGGGATGGCTGGGTCATATGGTATTTCTAGTTCTAGATCCTTGAGGAAAATTTTCATCCAGGTTTAAATATTTTAAAAATAATCCTTTGTCACTACACGCCTACTAGAATGGCCAAACCGCAAAACACTGACGTTTCCAAGTCTTTGTAGTGAGTGCTGTGAAATAATGTATGAAGCTAACAGATTACTCTGGTGTATACTGCCACAGACGAGGTAACTTTTTAATATCACGCCTAGACCTACAGTCAAAAGGGAGACTCTAAATTGTGTTATAAATTAGGAATCTCAGAACCTGAAAAACATTTTATTTAATTGGAGAGATATAAAATGGTACTGCATGAAAAATATGTGAAATGTAATAATTTTAATGCAAATATGTAAAATAGAAAAAGAAGCTAAAGGGCTTAGCCAGAGCAGGACTTTTACGTCCCTGGAGTCCTGCCAGGATCTTGACCTTGAATAGGTATCTTTTGTGTTTCTGAGTTAATTTCCTTGTTGGTAAATAAACTTCTTTGGTTTTTTTCTAGTTGGGGAATGGCAGTCAATGTGTATTCTACCTCGATAACCCAAGAGACTATGAGCAGACATGACATCATTGCATGGGTTAATGACATAGTATCTTTAAACTACACAAAAGTGGAACAGCTTTGTTCAGGTAAGACATATTCTTTTAAGTGTTTACCTAAATGTTTACAGTCTGTCATGTGGAATGTGATTTTATGAACCACAGCTGCTGTATTTTGGGTAGGAAAAGGTATATATTCTATTGGCATGTAATCAAAGGGGGAAAAACTCAGATATAACTAAAGGACATATTGGGAAAAGTGTTTATGAGCATCCGGGAGCACAAGCAGAGCCACACGGACACGTATTGGAAAGATCTCTTGCTTGAGCTTTGTAATGCCTCTCACTGGCTCCTAGCCTCTTCTCTGTCATCCCGTCTGCCATCACACTTGCCTCCTGAAAACACCAATTGGTTCTTACAACACTCCTCCTTTAAAACCTCCAGGGCTCCACATTGTCCTCATACAGGGTAAACTTCAAACTCTCTTCGTAGACTAATGAAGTCCTTATTAGTCTCCATTCCACCCTCCACATCTCTCACCCTTATACCTCAGACCCACAGAGTAATCTTTGTTCCCTAAAGACTCTTTCCCTTGTGTATCCCATAGCTTTTTTCATGGTTCCTTTGCTGAGGTCTTTCCCCTTCTTTTCATTGGTGGGAAAATCTTGCTAACACTTTAAAATCTGGTTCACTTGCCACCTGCTCTGGGAAGCATTTACCAGCCTCCCAGGCTCCGTGATGTTCCCGAAACACTGTGCTCATCCTACAGAATGACACTTTCCACGCCGTGTTAGGATGTCTAACTCCTCCTAGCCCTGAAGGTGCTGAGAATCCCTGAGGACAGGACTGCATTTTGTTCTTTGGTGAATGCCTGTAGTTGCTTCTACTCGGTATGAGGTAGGTCTGCAAGGAATATATATTGAGTTAAACTTGTTTAAAAAATAATAATATTTGACTTCAATGAGAAAATAGGAGGATGGGCCGGGCGCGGTGGCTCAAGCCTGTAATCCCAGCACTTTGGGAGGCCGAGACGGGCGGATCACGAGGTCAGGAGATCGAGACCATCCTGGCTAACACGGTGAAACCCCGTCTCTACTAAAAATACAAGAAAATTAGCCGGGTGAGGTGGCGGGCGCCTGTAGTCCTAGCTACTTGGGAGGCTGAGGCAGGAGAATGGCGTGAACCCGGGAGGCGGAGCTTGCAGTGAGCCGAGATTGTGCCACTGCACTCCAGCCTGGGGCACAGAGCAAGACTCCGTCTCAAAAAAAAAAAAAAAAGAAAATAGGAGGATGTTTTAAAAAACGTACTGCTAGGCCGGGTGTTGGTGACTTACGCCTGTAATCCTAGCACTTTGGGAGGCCAAAATGGAAGGATCACTTCAGCCCAGAGTTCGAGGCTGTGGTGAGCTGTGACTGTGCCACTGCACAACAGCCTAGGTGACACAGTGAGACCCTGTCTCCAAAACAAAACAAAAAATATGCTGCTAGTAAATTAATCCATTCTTAGGTCTGAGTATTTATGAAAGAAATAAGCAGTCCTTCTTTGGAAACGGAATATTTCCTTCCAGTAAACAAATAGATAAGAGATTTCTTCTTTCCCTTTGGCTTCAACGTGAAAATGGTATTAGAAAATAGAAAATACCACTGAAATGTATTTGTGTGAAATTTCATGAGTCAGAATAGATATGAAGAAGTCAACATTGCTCTTTTTCCCAGAGGGTCAAGTAAAAAGATTTTATACAGTGCAGTTAGAATTTCAAAAGCCCCCAGTAGTCACTTTCAGATGTTGTCTGAGTCCAACACCCACCAGTGTAAATATTCTCACTTCACCAGGTCTGGATTTAATCAGAATACTCCTAGAGAACTAACTTTGACTATGATTGACATCTCTTTCCCTGTGATCATTTTTCCCACGAGGAAGACGGTAAGGTTGGCCAGAACTTAGGCGTTGCCTCACCCACAAATCTATGCGTAGGTCTCAGACATGAAGTCTTGTGATTTATGAGGTCAGTAGTGGGTGCTAGCTAACCACTCCTTTGCCCTTCAATACAAGATGGAGAAAAGCTGACTTAGACTATGATGGTTATGTACCAGGCATATATATTGCTGATCTACTGAAGTGTCTCTAAAAGTTACTTTCGGAAACAACTTGTATTGCAGCTTATGCAACTTCAGATCTCTACATACCCAAATATTACTGTGCTGTACTTGCCGTGCATTCTTGAGCTCTCTAATATTTTATTTTTAACTTGCTGCCGAAAAAGAAACCAAAAACAGTTTCTGTTATTAGGAATCACTTTGTTGATAACGCATACCCCTTTGTATTGTAATTGTGAAATTGTCTATTTCTTCACGATGCCTAATGCATGGTTTTCCCTCAGAAATACTCATTTTGGAGATGAGTGAACTGCGATTTGCAACTGCTAAGGGGCAAAGACAAAAATGTGTATCTTACCCACAAAGTGGGTATGTGTGCGTTTGGATAAGGGAAACAAGGTTGGTTATCAAGAAAAAGAGACATAGGAAGGAAGGGGATAAGGAAAAGGCTCCCAGAGAAAATCCCCAGGCATGAGTCTTAAATATTAAAGGAAACCATGAGGAACTTCCTATGCTGAAATACACTTGGAGAGTTTTTGGTAGCAAGTGAAATAAGAGCAAATTGTAATTTTTAGATTCTGTAGTAAATGTATTTATAAGCAATATGCATAATCTTTGCAGATCTTTAAAATTTCTCATAAAGCAAATTCAACAAAATTTTAAGGGAAGTTTGTAAAGGATTCATATATGGTTATCTTAAAGCATTTACAGCTTTTGTAGCTGCACTGCCATCAAGTGTGGCTTGATTTACAAACACAAAAAACCTGTAGAAGCAATTTTGATCACTATTTAACAGATACACATAATTACCATTAGGATAACTTACTAGTTGCCTAAAATTACAAGATTGATGGTTCAAAAGAATGAAGTAGATTTAAAGTTTCCTTTCTGCTCTGAAATATGTTTCTTGCTAGAAGAAAAAAAAAAAGGAAGTTAATCTCCATAATAGAGAGACAGGTCTTTTATTTTAGGTAGCAGTTTTCTCAAGGTATAAACTATAGACTCTGTGCTTTTATAATTTCCTGGGGAACCGCTGAAAGAAAGCAGATGACCTTCTAAATCAGTACCTCTGAGTGTAGCCTAGAAATCTGAGTTTAACAAGTACAAGTTTAAGTACTTCTGTGCTGCAGCCTAGAGCTTGCAGTACATTTTACCCTAAACCAATAAAAATGAGGTTAAATTATCCAAAACGTCCTTGGAAGTTTCCTTGTTTATAATTTAATCTGTGACTTTTGTCTTTAGCATTTAGCAGGAGGAAGCTATCTTTCTGTTTATTTATTTATGAAATTATTTATTTATACCCTTCGTTGTTCTAGAAAATATTTAAGGCAGCTAGGACAGTGCTATTAGGATAGGAACAAAGCCAAGTATTGTTGACTTAAGTGACTTATATTCCTCATACTTATGAGTAGTCAGATTTCTTAGGTAATATTTTTCTTCAATGTTTATTTTAATTTTTTTAGTTTACTGTGTGGGATTTTATTTTAGCAGTATGCCCAGGAAAAACATACACGAAATACTTTCTCATATTTAAAATGATTTAAAATTTCAACATCATTTCTTACTCTCTTTCCTGAAGACTTATGCTCCAATCCTGGTGGTTCCCAGTTTGAATTTTTTTCCTATTGCATTATTTCCTATTTCTGTTTTTAAAATTTTCCAGCTAAGAGATCTCCCTCCAGCTCGATATTAAAACTAACACCAGCTTTTCTTTAATTCATGAAGAGCTAAAAGATTGCCTCACATTGGTGTTGTGTTTTACTGAGTATTTTCTGCCTTTATATAACGTCTAATTTGTTTCCATGTAGGCATTTTTAAAAGCTTTTTAAAGGAAAGATGGTGTGAGAAAGTAGGACCCTTGGAAATATGTTTGTAGTAAGTTACAAAACAATGAAAATGACTCATTGTTATCTCCTGTTTTTTTATCCTAAGAATATAACCTCATGAAAATTTTCTTTGAACCTCAAATCTGGGTCATATAATTATATGCATATCTGGTTTTCATTTATTTCTTGTGACAAACAACTTTTAAGTTTCAAGTAAAAATGTGAGCTGTGTAAATGGAGAGTGGGCTATTAATGAATGTGAATACTACCCATAATAATTCAGCAATCTGTTGCTCACCTAAATCTATTTTGAAATGAATAATTGCAGATTTTCCATGGTGGAGTGAGAAGGTTGAACCACATGTAATATCAGATTGGTTCAGCTTATAAATATTTTATATTTTAATTCAATTGCTTTATAAAAGTTATAGGGCTTTGTGGGGGGTAATAGGGAATTTTTTTGGTGTGTGTTAGTACTAGCTTAAACTAATTTACTAAATCTTTTATAAGGTAGTGATGAGGGTGAATGGACAGCATGGTGCTAAAAATCTCTAAAAGCTTTAGCAACTTTAGATACCTTAGTGGAGGTGATAGAAAAGAGGCGAGGCGACTTAGAGGGGAAGAAAAGGAAATGGGGAGGGAGAAGTAGCATGGAGTGGGGGAAAGTGCGTCTTTTACTTTTTTTCCTGTCCCTCACTCCTCACCTCAAACCTCCTTTGAGACTTCTTTGTGACATTAATTTTCTGTGCCCTGATCTTCTGCCTTAGGCTAGAGCTAAGCAGCAAAGTCACTGGGTCTATTGCTGGGTCATCCTTGCTGCTTCGCAGACTGAGCACCTCCCTTGACTCCCATCCTCACAAGGCTGGTGCAGCCTGCCCTTTTCTCCCTGTGCACCTTCCCTCCCTCATCTCCACCCCTCCACTAGCTGAGCAGACACTTGCCTTGTGGCAAATGCTAGATACAGTCTGCATGTAGGGCTGGCACTGCCTGGACTGTCACTATATCCTGGACTGTCACTGTATGTCACTGAGAGCTGTTATTTTCCTGAACATTTTAGTATTTTAATAAAATGTCATTTGAATTAAACCATTTTTAGATGGAAAATTGAGATATTTTCTTGACTTGCTTTAAAAACATGAAAGAGAAAATGATCAGGATTTGATTCAGTTTCAATTTGTGCTTCACTAGATTGGTGCAAGCTTTGTCTTGGATCAAGTCACTGGTATTTTGTTCTTCCAGGAGAGCTTCTGAATTTGGCAAATGATATTGCAGTCACATTTACAATTCTGGTTACGGGATGGCTGTGTGGAAGGAGCTGGTATTTAGAGTACACTCTGGGATTCACCCAGGTGTAGCCATCAGATGGCCCTGGTGTAGGTCCCAGGGCCTACCCTGATGGCCATCATTCCTGAGCCCAGCAGAGTGTTCTTTGTGACCATTTTTGGCCGCAGATTTGTGCCTGTTAAACAGGTTGATCCCAGCCTCATGTGTTGTCCCTGCGCCTCCTCTCTTCCATCCACAGAGACCTCTGTCAGGACAGGTTACTGATGAAATCAGCTCAGAGTCTAAATTTAGTAGGGCTTCTCTTACTGGCTGTCTGGTATTGAAACCAAGTAAGGATATTCTGTCAGTGTCTGTAAGCGTAAGAGTTTACTTAGCTTTATAAAATCATTGTTATTTGCTGTAAGAAAGTTAGATTATATTACTATTGTTAGGGAGATAATTGTAATATAATGAAATATTATTCATATTTGTGATACATTACATAAAGTCTTTTTGGGTTTTTTGATGAAGTTTTTTTCTTGAATTATTTGACTTATGCTAATTTTAAAAGTTTATATGGTCTCAGTATATCAACTAATTGGAGAAGAAGGGGACAAAAAAAGAGTTGGATAATGGTGGGGAGGGGTCGAGCCTCATGTGCAGTTGCTCCAGGCAGTAATATATGGTAATATACTCTATTGTCTCCACTAGTGCGCTGGTTGAAAGGGAGTTTATTTTTGGAGCAGGATAGATAATACAGTAGGTTTTTTCCCCTCCGAATTTGTTCATTTATGTCTTGACACTTTGCTACTGAAGATAAACAGAAATTGATGTTTCTATTTTTCTTGGGGCTTTTTGTTTACTGTCTTTTGTAATGCTAAGTACCATAATGGTGAAAAGTGTGTATGCATTCACCTTCGTTTACCAGATTGCTCTGTAATTTTTTTTTTATACCTATAGGATGATATATCTTTGAAAGCAACCAGCCACATCTTTGTTTATGTCTTTACTGCATTCAATGATGATAATCAATTTAGTTTTATTTAACAGGCGTATTTTGAGCCTTTCTTTGGGGTAGGCCCTGGAGACCCAGTGATAAATGAGACCTAGTCATTGCCCTCAAAGAGCTCAATACAGCAGAGTACTGTCTTACAAAAGGCCAGAGACCACACTGTGGTAAGTGCTGGTTTGCAAGTGCTTCGAGCATACAAAGAAGAAAGTAAATGAAGGGAGGTAGGGACATAGGGAGTCAGTAGAGAGATTTACTCAGATCCTTTGGGAGTGGCTGGGTGCTTCTGGATGACTTAGAATGGTCATCGTTTGGGGAACACCTCAGAAATGCCCTCCTCCCTCTTGAGTCACATGGGGTGACAAGTGTGTATGTGGGATAATGTGTGGGGTACTTAGTTTCATCTACCCTGACAGACTCCCCAGGCTAGGGTGGCCTTTGTCTTATGACACAGGGACTCTAGTCAGTAAAATGCATGTGCTTTAGTAGGTACAGCCCTTAAGTACATGAAGCATATTGTCATCTCTAAAGAAATATAAAGGATTTTCTTGATGATCTCATCACATGAGTATGTGAGAATTGTTTTTATTCTACTTGTTTGAAGGAACTAGGCATGCATGTGGGATATTCTCAGGAAACCATAGAATCAGCCACTTATTTGGGAGGAATGCACCAGATCCTTTTTAAATATAAAGCCAAACCTCAGTGATAACTGCTTGGGTCTGTAATGGATAGATGTCATGTGACTGCATTAGTATTTATCACAGGAACAGACCTACAGATACATCCCTACATCCTATTGCCCATTTCTGCTGGAGCCTCTCCTGGTTAGTGACGAACACCATAAATGAGGGGAAATTAGAAAAACAGGCCTAGGGAACAGTAGATCACCTGGAATGCTATTATTTTATTGAAGACTAACAATATATATACTGAACAAAAAATCAAGGAACATGTGATCACAATTAACTTTATATAGTGCCTTAACAGGAATAAGCAAATCAGTGACATATTAGAAACAGGATTAATAATTGCCTTTGAGTAGTCTCAATAAGTTCTCTCTCTCTGTCTCTCTCTCTCTCTCTCTCACACACACACACACACAGAGAGAGAGAGAGAGAGAGAGAGAGAGAGAGAATTTGTACAAAGCAATAGCCTTTGTGGAAATCTCATATTTTTTTCCCCATATGTGGGAAAATTCCCAGATGTCATAGTTGAGTGCAGTCTTCGAGGTTCTTATTGAGTGTATCAGTAATTCACAAACACTATTGTATCTACCCTACTATAGTAAGACCCTGCTGTGGTCTTACTGCCCCAAAACCATGAATAGGTAGGTGGTTATGAGCCTAGAGATGAAAACTGTGGTACCAAGGGATGGGTCATCAAAAGAAATCTAAGTTGGATACAGTTGATGAGAGTGATACTGACCATAGTACTAAGGAGTCTCTAAAGCCTCATCATTGATTTCATTAACTTTGGTGACTGGAGCCCTAACTCCATAGCCCCAGGGATCTTGGCAAAGGTTGTGAGAAACCTTGCTGGAGTCCAAGGACATGACAGGTTTTAAGACTCATTTATAATTCATAATTCTAATTACAGAAACCTTTAGAGCCCTTTCTCTTCTGATTTTGTCTCTGTTATATGATAAGTTGCTTTCTTTTAAAGTACATAATGATGTGCTTATTTTGAAATCATTCACCAAGATCAATAAAAACCAGTATCTTAACAAGAAAAAGATTTATCTTTCAACATATTGAAAGTTGTTTTAATTTTTAAAAAACCTGTCAATCACTTTATATGATGGATATGTTCCTTATAAAATATTATTTTGTATTTACTGTGCTACTTTTTCTTTTTCTTTTCTCCCTTTCAGTTTAAATTATCTAAAGACTTTAACAGGAAGAGTGTAAATTTGGGGAAAAATAGTCATTTCCTTTTATAAATGAATTTATGATTACTTAAGCACCTCATATGTTTATCTGAGGAAAGACTTAAGAATTAGAGAAACCCTCAAATGTTTTTCCACAGATAAACTGGAGGATCTTAGGAATGTGTTCATACCCTTTCTTGTCTGGTAGGAAGCCAAGGACCTCATTTTATTCTTTGGTTCCTTGTCCTTTGAATCTAAAACATGCATTTTGGAGATTCATGTTTTGTATCTGAAACAGTCCAATTCAAACCCATTCGTTTTTATAACTCTAATTGTTTTAACTAGTTACATACTATATAGTTTTATACATTAGAGGTATAATGATGTCATAATGCCTCGGCTTTTGTTTCTCTCTCTCTCTGCCATTTTCAGTGTGTTTTTATATGTATTATTTCTTTGAATTCATATAACAACCCCATGAGGAAGAATAGGAATATTTTATTCCTATTTTATGAGGCTAAAAGCTCCAAGAAGCCATGTTCACAGCTGATAATGAGAATTGAGGTGTCCTTGGATCATAGCCCAGCACTCTCATGCTATATGTGTGGCAGCTGTGGATGCAACGAAGGGTTCACTGTGTATTTGCCCATGTGGATGTGTTTCTGATTGTTTCCATATCCATTTAGCAGAAGTCCTTTAAGCATCTCCTCTAGGAAAAGAAGAAACGTCTTTATCTCCATCCTTTACATTCTACTTGAAGAAATGAGACATATCTGGTAATTCTACTAATGATAAGGCTGTGTCCCAATGGTATCATCAAGAACTTTCTTACTAAAAGTAACGAGACAGAGACATTTGCTCCTAGTCTTATGAAATTCTTCCTTCTCCACCTACTGCAAGTAGAGTGGGGAAAGAGCCGCCTGTCCTCTCTGAATGTTCTCCTTGTTCCTTTTCTTCCTTAAACTTATTTCCCTCCAAGCAAGATAAGGTGGCTCTGAAATTTTGCCACCTGCCATGGAGGAACTTTACATCTCTCTCAGAATAATTCTTGGCCAGTGAAACAGCAACCAGGATGATGCCTCCTTAGACATTTGCACGTGCACATCTCTGCACTGTCTACATTTGAATCCCAAGAATATGGTCCTTTCCTTATTTTTATCCGAGGCTAGCTTTTGAGCAAGCTTGTACCTGAGAGGACTGCACATCCTTATTTCCTCCTTTCTATGCTATTGAGGAAATTACAACATCTCCTAGGATAGTTTTCTTACAAGCTTCTTCCCCACAAAGGATTTACTTACCAAGTTATCACTGTTTTCCATGTATTTAATCCAGTTCAATAAACCTGTATTGCAGTAGCCATGCTAAGAGGCTCCCTCAGTACTTCTTCAACCCCTTCTTTAATATGAAAAGTTGATGGTTTCTTAGTCTTATGTAAAAGGACTTACTAATACAACATTCAAGAGTAGACACCGATTTCCCAGCCAGCTGTATCCCCTCCTTCCCATGTCTTGTTTCCCAATGCCAGCCGGATTGCAGCTCCTGAACTTTTTCCATATAGACATTCTAGATCTGCCAGTGGGTATGGTGGCAGACACTGTGCTAGTAAAGTAGAAAGATGAATTGAACACCATCCCCAATCTTAAAGATTTACTCACCAGTCAGCCAGGAGAGATAACTCATTAAAATGCAAGTAAAATCCCTATTCGATTTCTGTATCCAGTATAGTGAAACAATTCTGTGTTGGAAACAGGAAAGCTTCATAGAGGAAGTGATGTTTTGACTAAGCTTTTAAGAATGAGAAGTTATTCAAGTATAAAAGAAGACAAAAGGACATTTTAGACAAAAAGTTTGATCAAGGCAGAAAGAAGTTGCAGTGTTTTGTGCATGTACATTGCATGTGTAAGACGTCTGTAACATATATTAAAATTCAAGGCAGCAAAAGAGGGACAGTAATGCTTCAAGTAATAAGTGCTGTATTCAAAGAAAGGAAAGATTATTTCCATCTAGAAAAGCTTTTTGTCTTACCCTTGTTTGGGTCTTTGGCCAAACAGTCATTCAAATTTAATGGATGGTCAATAAATATTTATGAAGTTGAATTGAATTGAAATGCTATTCAAACTAGGATTTTAATATGGATAGGATTCAGACAGAGAAGAAGATGGTGATTTTGAGGAAAGTTACCATTTAGATATCATTTTGATGTTCTGCACATTGCTTTATTTATTCCTGCATTCAGCAGACATTTATTGAGTACCTACAGTGTGTCAGGTGGTGAATTAGGATTGGAGGATACACCACTATACAAAAAACAACACAGATCATATCCAGTTAGGACCTATCCCTTCATTACCAAAGTTCTCCTTGACAGGTCTATTCAGAGAGAGCAAGTTCCTTTTTCTCAACTTACCTGAGTATGAAGCAAAGGCAGAGAAAGTCCCCCAGAGAAAGGCAGACGTCTAGCCTGTCCCGCCATCATTCAGTGTAGGACACTAATGGGCAGTCTGTACATGGCAACATCTGAAATATTAGCAGGCATCTGGTTTCTACACAGTTAAGATAATCAAGCCAAATATCTCCAAATTCTCCTGCTCTTCAAAAGAAAACTTTTTTTCTAACCAGTTTTTTTCTGAATTGTGTTTTTAAATTTCTAGTTTCTCCGACATGTAGACAGTATTAAAAAGGAGTGTCAGAAATCACTGTCAAATGTTTGGGCATGTCAGAATTGCATACCTGGAAACAGAATAATGAAATTGCTTGACAACTCGTAAAGTCACCATCGTTTTTCAGATTGGGTTCTTTTTCCACCCTGAAACCATTACGTAATTCTGACAAATAGCAAATTACCTCTTTGTCCCCTCCCTCCCAAGGGTGTGTTCTTACCCAAATATTTAATACTCACAAGCTTTTTATGACCAAATTATTTGCCATGAGAAGCATATAAATGTGAAACTAATGCCAGTCCTGTTTCCTGCAGTTTCTCTTCGCATTCTGTGTGAGGAGGATCGTTCTCCATTTTCATTTCTTCTAGATTACATTTCTGTGACAGCTCATGGAAGAACTTTAGAAAACTGTGGAAGGAGCTAAATTTTAATGAAAACATGTACATCAACTTTAAAATTGCACAGAATGGTGTTAAAATCCACTATTTAAAAAACGCACAGAAATCCTTTCCTGCCTCTTTTCTTTCCAAAACTTATTCCGTTCTTTTATTTCTACTGTGGTCATATGATTGAATCCCTGAAGTAAATACTGTATATTCTTCATACTGATTTGGGATCCTTCTAATACTAGAGTGTACCTAGAAAGCAAAGTATATTTTGGGATTAACCTGGGAAATATAAAGAAAGCAACTCACAAAGAACAATGTTCTGTTAGGTATCACAGTCTGCATGAATGTTATGTGGTGCCTGAATGTGAGTTCCTCTGTAATTGCTGGAGGCTTCCTTTGGTGCCACACCTGGCCTTCTGGGCTTTCTCTGGACAGGACTTTTCTCAGGGAGCTGCGGGGGAAGGAGCACCCTCCTCTGGAAAGTGGTAATAGGGGATATTATTGGTGTAGGTGAAAGCTAGTGGACTGGATTGGGGAGAGTGGCCATACGTATGGAGTTCTCACCTGCAAGTCTTGGGGAGAGGGTGAAATGGCTGAGATCTGGGGAAGAATCCAGGGATAGTGACCTCAGCCACAAAATGAGCAACTTGAGAAAGTGGCACGTTGTGTAGACGTGGACTGTGGGTTTGCGCTGGTCCACTCATACCAGTGTATTTTACCTTATACTAAAAGCCTCTCTGGGGGCTACCATACATCGAGTTCATGTAGTGGCCTGGCCTGTATAACTGTTGATAGTATGATGTGGGTAATGGTTCTGTAGAAATTCTCTGAGAAAGTGGGGAAAGTGATCAGCTTTAGGTTTCTTACTTGTAATTTAATTTGACCTAAAAGTACAAATGGTCTGAAAATTAGAACTTAAAAGTGGCATTCTCTGAAGACGTTTGTGCCCTGAAATCAGCATTGGTTTGCCTACCAAATTAGTTAAGCTTCTTCTTTTCCTGGCGTTTAAAGCCTTGAGCAATCTAGCTGCATTCCACCTTTCCAACATTTATCCCCACAGCCTCCCTACCCATAACCTACATTTCCTCAAACACACCTTTCACTTATATGCCCTGATTCCCTGTCTTTGCTTAGAGTATCTCCTTTGAAATTCATATCAAATACCACTTTCCCCTATTCTTCCTGGTCACCTTCAACAAAATGTGAGCTCTCTCTCTTTTCAATGTTCAAACCTTTACAAAGCCTTAGGCTCATTCAGTACTTGTTTTAAGTCTTCAGCATTAGGAGTTAAGCTCCCTGAGGACTGAAGTGATCATGCAAGTTTGGCTTGACTTTTTCTGTTTGATAATGCTGATTACTCTTTGTTGGTTTTTTATTGGGCAGACTTTGAACTAACTGTATGGCCTAGATACTAATATTTATGTCGGCCATACAGTTTAGCACTGATAGTTGTTTTGTATTTTTGCTGTTTTTCCATGTGTGTTTCTCCAGACTCTCAAGACTAAGTTACTTGGTTCTTATTAAGACTAAGGTCATATTCCTCAATAAGTATTTGCTGGTTTGTTTTACATTGCTAAATAAACAAAGTGACATCTCTCCATGCCACCTACAGATGGGCATTTCTTTAGAGGTGACCTGTAACTACAAAAATTAGATAAGATCTCATATCTTTTCAGAGTCTTACCTTCTACTCAAGCTCTTCTTAAGTCTTACTTAAATTTAACTCTTACCTTAAATTTGACCTTACATACTTAATCAGTACTTTAAAAAAAAACACACCTTTTTGTCCATTAAAGTAGAAAGGTAATACAAGTGTGTGAGAATACGTGAGTGCACATGTGAAGAAGCTGTATCCCATGATATTACAGCTTTATGAAACTTTCTGTTTTCATGACCCTAATGAGAAAACTGACTTCTTCAGAATGGGTTTCATACGTAACTTTCGAACTTGTTTTTCATTTGTAATAAAGGCTTTTTATGTCCCCTTTGCGCCTCTATCTGGAATGCCAAATTCTAACTTTAGCTCCACTCTCAGACGCTAGCCTTTGAAACATCTCACTGCCAGTTTCAGTATCAGCCTCTGTGGAAGCCAGTGACATTTTGTTCTGCACACCATTCCTGCCCTGTGCTCCCAGTGCCTCTCCTACTTCTTCCTTCTTGATTTGTCTGGAGAAGCCAAATCATATTTTACCAAGTCAGACACCTTTTTTTGGTAAAATTTGATGAGCACATTATCCTACAAGAAATCACTGGTGTTAGAATCTAGCTATGAAACTGAGCACTGGCCCCTGGACCATTAATCAGCAGATGAAAAGCAATCTTTGAAACCAATGAGATATTTTACTTGCCAGTTTAAACATTCTTTCAGTTGTCTGAATCTTTTTCTGTATCATTAAGACACGTTTGAAGTTTTGTATTTTTTTCTTAAAGCTTTAAACTACCAGTTTACCTTTATAAGTTTTAGGGTCATTATGATTTCGTTGAATAAAACAGCTGTAAATAGTCCAGTTCCACTTCAGTTTTCTTTTCAATGTTCTAGTTTTCAAAACAGATTTATAAGAGTTAATTTCTTTGTAAGTTGTTTTTGCAAATACCATTATCAGCTCCCTTGTGTGTATTGTATATTTCAATCTGTTATAATCTCTATTTTTCTAAAATTTACTTCTTAATAAAAATATTGATACCTAAATCTTAAGGGCTATTTGGTATATAGGTTTTTACTCCATTGACATTTCCTTTTGAAAGATAGAAGAAAATATTCTTTATTCTTTCATGATGTTTCTATGAAGAAGCACTTTTAAAATCAATTTGTTACAGTAATATTAATATCTAATCAATTTACTCTACAGCAGGCCTAACATTTAATGTAGTTCTGCAGGCTTCTTAGTAAAATTCAGATTTAAACATAACATTACTTTTTGGTGAAACCCTGTCTCTACTAAAAATACAAAAAGTATTATTGGTTCTTGTTGAAAGCAGGTTATAAACAGAGGATACTGGCACCTTTAACTGCAGTTTGGTGCAGCCTTATAAGATTCTTAAAAAGATTTTAAGATGATGTCAATTAATGAAAAACTGAGGGCATTTATCAGATAAAAGACCACATGGTTTGACAAGGCCTTTTAATTTATCTGCTGATACTCTTAAAAATCTGCCTCTCTGCCTGAATAATCATTGCTAGCTTATTTCTTTTCCTGTACAAGAAAAGAGATGAAAATGTCCTTTGACAGTTTATTCTGTGTGTTCAAGGGAAAAGATGGGGTGCTTTTCAGCACTCTCTTCAGTTCACCTAAGCCACCGCTGTGTCTGCAGGAGTCGAAATCTTCCTGCTGGCTATTACTCCTTTTCCTCTACATGGGATCAGTTTGAAAGCTGCTTGTCTTTGGACTTATTTGCAATAAGAATAAAAAGTTTCTGGCAATGCCAGGTAGTGGAGAGAAGCAGGAAGCTCATCTGAGGACCATGGGAATTCAAAGGAGCAATCTCGGTTGAAACCAGATTTCTGAACTCTTGATCTTTATTTTTGCATTTGTGGCTCAGGGCAGGTGAGGTAAACAGTGTCCAAAGTTCCCCTTAACAGAGTGAAATAATACTGTGGTAGCTGAAGCTATCAAGCTACTCCTCATGCCAGGAATGTGAAGGATGGCTATGAAAACAACAAAAAGCCACTACTAATTTAATCAGATTTTTGTTAGATTAGAACCATACACTTGAACTTTGGGATTTTAAATTCCTTTAAAATGTTAATCTTTCAAAGCATTATTTCACAATTGCCGTTAAACTCCTTACACCATGTATTTCTGTAGGTAGAGAGATTTCTACTGACGTGCTGGAAATATGTGACCTTGTATTTTGCAGCCTTACTTTCTTCTTTAGTAAAGCCCTGATTTCCCAAAAGGGAGTGCTTCCTTCAGCACGAGGTTTGGGCTTAGGTAATAGTTGCAGTTCTGCAGGAACATCAGTTCAAGGAATGATGAGCTGAATGCCAAAATAAAGCTGGGATGATTTTATGATTATTGTGTATGAAGGAGATTTTTCATTGCTAATATTCAACTGTTGGACAGAAAATATGGCTATGTTACTGAGTTTGTAAATGTCAGGATCCCAAAGAAAAGTACATGGAAGATAGAGTCACCAGAACAGAATCTGGAAAGAGTGTGTGTGCCCCCAGGAATATTCCACCAGAGGCGGCAGTGTTATTAGTAAGTCTCCTCTTACGTTAACTATGACAAAAGCCAGTGATGGCTAGAAGCAAGAGCGCTGGCAAACATTTTAGTCATATGAAGATGAGCATCATTGTCTCCTAATTAGCAGAAATATCAAGTATCCCTTAAAAGAGAACTTGGTGACAGACTGAGAATTAGAAAATCATCTAATTTTAGAACTCAGAGATCAGGCCAACACTGACGTTTTGCAGATAAGAATACTGTAGGCTTAGCAGGGTGTGATGAAATGTCACAGTTCATTCAAGATGGGAAGGTTCAGATCCAAAGGCCAACATAGTTTTCTGTTCCCGCCTCCCATTCTTTGTTGATATTAGCCTGAGATAGTACGCTTTTTTACAAATCATTTACCTGTAATGATTCAGATCATGAAGAGTGTGATCACATGGATGTGTCCAGTTAATTGAGGTTGTTGTGCTTTTCTTCTATCCCTTCATTAGTACCAAATAAGATTATGGAAAGTGAAAAGTTGTAACTAAATCCCTCAGTGATACAGGCATCTCTGTAGATAGTTCCTTGGCCTGTGAGGAAGTCAGATGGGCAATTTGAGTGGCTGTTTGTGGCGGAACCCCGTCTGGCTTGATGTGTTTTCCACAGATTGTGTTGCGTTTCTGGAAAAATGCTGTGAGACTTTTTTTGACAGCAGTAAGATATATACATACGTGTACATATGAGATCCATATATAGATATGTGTCTCGAATATATGGGCGATCAGTAAGATTATATATAGAGATGATGTTTATTTTTATATACACATTGTATATATGTAAAATGAAATTCTTGAGTATATATACTGAAATGGAAAGTCGTGACATTGGAGCAGATTAATGATCTATCGAGCCCAAGATTCTACTGTAAGTAGGAAAGATGTAGCTGATACTCCTAACACCAATCCAAAAAATGTATGTTCTCTTGCATTTTCCTTTTAGAATCTATCTATAAAAATTTCTAAAACTTAATCTATAAAAATTTCCAAACACTCTTTGAACCTTTTAATTTTTACATATAATTTCCTGAAAGCAGCATAGAAAAAAGGAATGTTTTTCTTAAAAAAAAAAAAAAAATTGAAGTTCAGATCAGAATTTAAATTCCACTGTGCAGTTTCTTAGCTGGGTGACTTTCCGAGCCTTGTTCCCATACCTGTCAAACATGGGAAGGATAATAAAAATACTTACCTCTGAAGGATACTATGGGATTCAGAATGTTTAACATACATATGAAAGCACTAACAGATTTTACACAAATGTGGGTGTTTTTATGTCTTACATTTCTTGCATAATATATTCCATAAATTTATTAATAGGGTAATATTTCCTCTTATCTTAAAATTTCCACTTTAAAAATGTTCCTTTTTTCTGATATTACCCTATGGTTAAAGTCCTAGGATCTGGTGAAAGTGAGATTGTCTTATGCTTTTCATGATTTTATAGACTTAAATCATACACTCCTGAATCCTTTGAGTATGAATGTTCATTTTTGAGCTCTGCCATCTTCGTACAGCCTCCCAGCTGTTCATTTTTTATTCCTGTCCCCACACTTGTCAGCTTCATTATGTCACTTTTGATGTATAACAACTGAAACCAATCTTAGGGCTGTAGGGGTACAGACAGTGTAGAAAGAATAGCTTTTTTTCCCCCCCTACTTATTTCCAGATCATTTCAGAATCTTGTAGACCTTCATAATTGCAGCAGCACCTTGAGCTTATGGGCTCAATATCCCATCATAATTAACCTCTTGGTAAGCACAACATCCTACAATTTGGGTTGTGTTACTTGAATGTGTTGCCCTATGCTTAGCCTTTTAAAGCTTATCTTTTACTTTTCTGCAGACTTGGTCTCTCCGGTGATTCTTATTTTATTTGAGTGGCTTTAAATTTTTTTATTTATACCTGATCAATTTTTAAAAGAATTTTTAGCAACTCTTCTCATAATATCTCTTTGGGGAGTTTGGCAACATAAGAATTTTACTGTTTACCAGCCCTTGTTGTGGTTCAACTACTATGCAGATCTTCATTCATTAGCCAGATACTTATTGAAACCCACTTATGCCAGGTACTGTATTAAGTGTTTAGATACATAAGGGACCAAGACAAATAAGGCACAAGTATTCTTGAAACCTATATTGCAGTGAGGGAAAAAATAAGCCACAAACTCTCTTAGTGTGTTTTAGGCTGCTATAACAGAATACTTCAAACTGGGTAATTTATAATGAACAGATATTTATTGTCTTCCGCTTCTGGAGGCTAAGAAGTCCAAGCTCAGGGGACCAGCATCTGGCAAGGGTCCTCATGCTGCATCATTCCACGGCAGAAATGCAAGAGAGAATAGGGGAGAGAACAGGAGCCAAATTTGCCCTTTTATAATGAATCGGCTTTCCCAAGAATGGCATTCATCCATTCAGGAGGGCCGAGCCCTCATGGACTGCTTACCTCTTAGTGGTCCCACCTCTTAATACCATCACAATGGCAAATAAACTTCAACATGCATTTTGGAGGGGATGTTAATGAGTTAATACAATGCCAACATAAGAGTTAATAAAATAAAACAGGATGAGGTGAAAAAGAGTGACTAGAAGGCTACTTCATATGGCATGGTAAGGGAGGACCTCTCTGAGGAGATGACATATAAGCCTTCATCTGAATGTCACAAAGGTCACCATGTGAAGTTCTAGATGAAACTGTGTGTAAAGGTCCTAATTCAGGAGCAAATCTAAAGTGTTCTAGGAACAGCAAGGAAGCCAGCATGAAGGGAGCTTCCTAAAAGGAAGTTAGACAAGGGAGAAATAGACAGAGGCCTGATAACAGGGTATTTTAAGCCAGGGAAAGAATTTGGATTTTATGATGGTTTCATAGAAAACCACTGTGATATTCTTAGCAGGAGAGGGATGTGATCTGAATAATGGTAACCTTGACATAATGAGATAAAAGCGGGTTTATTCAAAATGTACATCACATTATTGCAAGGGTAGTTAAATGGCACAAAAGTCTGTATATCTGTTAATGAGGAACATTCTGATTTGTGGCTGAGTAAGACTTCCAGGACACTGGCAATGATTCCTGAATTTTCCAGTTTGTTGACTGGAAACATTAATTTTATCTGATTAAAGAAGAAAAGAAGAAAATACAGAATTTCAAGAGCAAGAGAGGTGGTCAACAAGACCAGATACTATTAAGAGGTTGAGTAGGATGCAGAAAGAAAAACAGTTGTTTGATTTGATAGCAGAGAAGCTTTTGATGACCTTGACCGGAACATGGTGAGATTGGAAGACAATTGAATTTGTACTAAATTGAATTGGATGTCAGATGAAACAATGAAAACAGGGACAATTTGAAGTTTTACTGTGAAGAGGAGGAGATAAATGGTACAATAGCTCAAGGATGATGTGGGATCAAGAAGCTTTGGTTTTATTTTGTCAAAGTTGAATGATACTGGAGGGATTTAGGAATAACACATATGCAGGAAGAATTTTGCATTGCAGGAGAGAATGAGGATAGCAGCAGGAATGACTCAATGAGTAAGAGGAGAGTTGACCTTTGATAGTAACTTTGCAGCTTCTAAAAGAAAGTGTAGGTGTAAATCGTCATGACCTTGGATTATGCAGTGGTTTTTGGTTTTAACAACAAAAGCACAAGTAACAAAAGAATAGCTAAATTGGATTTTATTAAAATATAAAACATTTGTGCTTCAAATGATACCATCAAGAAAGAGAAAAAACAGTCCACAGAATGGGAGAAAATATTTACGAATCATATATCTGATAAGGAAATTATATCTAGAATATAGATTCTTACAACTCAACAAAAAAGCAACCCAATTAAGAAATAAGCAAAGCATGTGCTTAGACATTCCTCCAAAGAAGATATACAAATGACTAAAAAGCACAAAGGAAAGATGCTCTATGTCATTAGTCATTAGGGAAATCAAAGCAGAACTACAGTGACATACCACTTCACATCCATTAGGGTGGTTAGAATCAAAATGACTGACAAGTGATGACGAAGATGTGGAGCTCTCGTCTGTTGCTGGTAGAAATATAAAATAGTACACTTGCTTTGGAAAACAGTTTGATAGTTTTCCAAATTGTTAAACAGAGGTACCACATGACCCAGCAACTCCACTCCTAGGTATATTGCCAAGAGAATTGAAAACATTTCCATGCAAAAATTTGTACACAACTGTTCATAGCATCATTATTCAAAATAGTCCAAAAGTAAAAACAATCTAGATGTTCATTAATGAATGGATCAGTAAAATGTGGTAATTCATAAAATGGAATATTATTTGCTGTAAAGAAAGAAATAAAGTTCTGATACATGGAACAACATGGATAAACCTTGAGAAGATTTTGCTGAATGAAAGAAACCAGACACAAAGGCTGCATGTTACATGATTCCATTTATATGAACTGTCCAGAATAGTCAGATCCATAGAGACAGAAAATAGATTAGTGGTTGCCAGGGCCTGGAGGGAGGAGAGATCATAGAGAGCGACTGCTAATGAGTAAGAAGGGTTTTTTTGGGCAGTAATAAATATCTTCTGGAATTAAATAGTGGTGATGGATGTACAATTCTGCAAGTATGTTAAAAACCACTGAATTTCACATTTCAAAAGGTTGAACTTTAGGGTATATGAATTGTATTCTAGCTTTACTAGGATAAGATCTGGAACACGACAAGGATGTCCTTTTTAACCACTTCTATTCAACATTGTTCTGAAAGTTCTAGCCAGAGTGATTA
>NW_012101421.1:4394898-4412084 GCF_000951045.1 Mandrillus leucophaeus
AGCTATAGTAGCCAAAATAGCATCATTCTGGCCTGATGTATTAGCCTATTCTTGCATTGCTGTAAAGAAATGTCTGAAACTGGGTAATGTATTAATGTTAAGAAAAGAGGCTTAATTGGCTCACAATTCTGCAGGATATACAGGAAGCATATTGGCTTCTGCTTCTGGGGAGGCCTCAGCAAGCTTCCAGTCATGGCAGAAGGCAAAGGGAAAGCAGGCACATCTTACGTGGCTGGAGCAGGAGCAAGAGAGGGATGGGGGAGTTGCTTCACACTTGCTACACACATTTTAAACAACCAGATTACAGGAGAACTCACTACTTACTTACTATCATAAGAACAGCACTGAGGGAATGGTGCTAAACCATTCGTGAGAAACTGTCCCCGTGACCCAGTCACCTCCCACGAGGCCCCACCTCCAAAATTGGGGATTGCAATTGAACATGAGATGTGGGTGGGGACACGGATCCAAACCATATCACCTGAAAATAGATATGTAGAACAATCCAACAGAATAGAGCACACAGAACGGTGCCAGGAACATAGGGAAAGGATAGTCTCTTCATAAATGATGCCAAGAAACCTGGCTATCCATGTGCAGAAGAATTAAACTAGATCCCTATCTCTTACCACATACAAAAATCAACTCAAAATGGGCTAAAGACTTAAGTGAAAGACCTAAAATGATAAAACTACTGGAAGAAAACATAGGGGAAATACTTCATGACATTTCTGGGCAAAGATTTTTTGGGTAAGACCTTAAAAGCACAGCTGACAAAAGCAAAAATAGACAAATAGGAGTATATCGAACAAAAAAACGCCTTCACAGCAAAGGAAACAATCAGCGGAGTGAAAAGACAAACTACAGAATGGGAGAAAATACGTGCAAACTATTCATCTGACAAGGGGCTAATACAAGGAACTCAAACAACTCAGCAGAAAAAAGAACGAAATAAAAAATGGGTGAAAGACTTGGTTAGACATTTCTCAAAAGAAAACATACAAATGGCCACAGGGATGGGAGAAGATGTTCTACATCACTAATCATCAAGGAAATACAATGGGAACTGCAGTGAGACATCACCTCATCCCGATGATTAGAATGGCTATTATCAAAAAGAGGCCAGGCGCAATGGTTCACGCCTGTAATCCCAGCACTTTGGGAGGCTGAGGTGGGCAGATCACTTGAGGTCAGTAGTTCAAGACTAGCCTGGCTAACATGGTGAAACGCCATCTCTTCTACAAATACAATAATTACCTGGGCATGGTGTCAGGTGCTAGTCCCAGCTATTTGGGAGGTTAAGGCATGAGAATCACCTGAACCTGGGAGGTGGACGTTGCAGTGAGCTGAGATCATACCACTGCACTGTAGCCTGGGAGACAGAGGAAGACCCTATCTCAAAAAAAAAAAAAGGAATGACTATTATCAAAAAGACCAAAAAAAAAAAAAAATGTTGGCATGGATATGGAGAAAGGAGGACTCTGATACACTGTTGGTAGAAATGTGAATTAGTACAGCCATTATAAAAAACAATATGGAAGGTCCCCAAAACATTAAAAACAGAACTACCATATGATCCAGCAATCCCACAACTGGATATATAGCCGAAGGAAATTAAATCAGTATGCCCAAGAGATATCTGCACTCATGTTTATTGTAGCACTGTTAACAATAACCAAGAAATGGAATCAACCTTAATGTCCATCAGTGTGATGAATGGATTTTTAAAAAGTGATATAAATACACAACAAAATATTGTTTAGTCACATAAAAAAATGAAATCTTGTCATTTGTGGCCACGTGGATGAACGTGGAAGATGTTGTGTTCTATGAAATAAGCCAGGCACAAAAAGACAAATACTGCATGATCTTCCCCATGTGGAATCCAAAAGAGTTGATCTCATAGAAATAGAGAGTAGAATAATGATTTCCAGAGACTGGAAAGGGGAAAGGGGAGGGAGGAATGGAGAGAGATTGGTCAGTGGGTACAAAGTTACAGTTAGGTAGGAGGAATAAGCTCTGGCATTCTATTAGACAGTATGGTGACTATGGGTAACAATACTGTGTTGTGTATTTCGTATCCCCCTTGCCCTCAAATCCCAGGAGTGTACCCTATTTAGAGCCAGCATCTCCCTGACCTGTGTTGACCTTTCTCAAGACAAGAGTTTTTCAAATCATAGCATTATTTGTAATTGAGAAAAATTGGAAAACAAGCACAGGGTTAAATAAGCAATGGTGAAATACCAAATAAAATATTTTGCAGCCACTTGGGAAAAAAAATAGCGATTTTGAATGTTCTCACCACAAAGAAATGATAAATGTATGAGGTGATGGATATGCCAAATACCCTGATTTGATCATTGCACAATGTATATATGCATTAAAACATCACACTTGTACCCCATAATATGTATAATTATTTATCAAAAACAAAATACAGATTAATAAGCTACCTATTTTTTTGAAAGCTATTATTTTTATATGCCGTGAATAACAAATTCAAAAATATAATGAAAAGAATAAATGGCATGATAAAATTTAGGAAAATTTTGAGAGTAAGAGGAGGGGAAATTATTCTATAGATAGTAATACATGTTATAGAATTTTAAATAAGAATATGGAACTGCCATGGAAACAGAAAAGGCAATTTAAAGTCTAGAAAGGGCCGGGCGCAGTGGCTCACACTTGTAATCCCAGCACTTTGGGAGGCTGAAGAGGGCTGATCACGAGGTCAGGAGATTGAGACCATGGTGAAACCCCGTCTCTACTAAAAATTCAAAAAATTCGCCAGGCACAGTGGTGGGCACCTGTAGTACCAGCTACTCGGGAGGCTAAGGCAGGAGAATGGCCTGAACCCGGGAGGCGGAGCTTGCAGTGAGCTGAGATCACGCCACTGCACTCCAGCCTGGGTGACAGCGAGACTCCGTCTCAAAAAAAAAAAAAAAAGTCTAGAAAGAGATCTAGGTACATGTATTATTAGGAAGGCAATATATAGTACAAATAGTGCTTCTCATTGGTGGGGAAAGAATAGATTACCTATTAAGTTGTGATGTTCAACACCTACTAACTTTATCAGTTAGTGGTTTAGGTTGAAAATAACAGAAGTTAATCCTGGCAGGCTTAGGTAGAAGAAAATGTTGGGTAGCTCAGAGTCAATGGAAAGCCGAGCTCAGAAGATGGACAGGAACCAAAGGATGCTAAGGAGCTGGGAACACAGCCTTTCTTGTGTCACAAGAATTGGATGGCACTGTGCTGCTTTTGCTGCTCAGGACTCTGGACCCCACCACTCTGCCACCACAACTAAACTCTAATGGTCCCTGTGTGTTTATATCATTCCCTCAACTCAGAGACTGAGGCAGGATTCAAACACAGAGCCTAGGTCATGGGCCTGCATCCTTATCGCTCTGAGGGAAAGGGTAGCCTGCCCACTTTCAGCTTCTATGGTGGGGGGCAGGGCACGATAGCATCTCCCCAGGTAGTAGGTGTCCAAATCCTGGGGAGCCAAAAATGACAGATTTCCACCATTTGGAATGACTAAAATTAGAACCATACTTTATATCATAGACAAAAATAAATTCCACATGGATTCAGAATTTAAATGTAAAACTTGAGACCATAAAAGTACTTGACGGAAATATGCATGAATATTTATGTATTCTTGGTTCAAGAAAGTTGATAAGCAAGATAGAAAAATAAGAAAGCCATTAAAAATATTGATAGAGCATATTAAATGATGCAGAAAGAGAATTATGGTCTGTTGAGTTTCAGAAAGTTTACGTTAAAAAATGGGTATAATGTGATTACATTTTTAAAATAGGATCACATTTTTAAGAAAACACACACACACACACGCATGCATGCACACACACACACTCCCAGAGAGGATTAGAATGGCATATACCAGAATATTTTGAGTGGTTATTTCTGGATGAAGATGCTAGAGATGATTTTTCCTTCCTTCCCTCACTATATGGAAGAGTTTCTTTTGTTTTTTGTTTTTTGTTTTCCAAAAGCTGTTATTTCTTTTTAAATCTGAAATGTGAGGGATTTGATTGGTTGGTTTGTAAGAGTATATAGTATCTGGGTCTCCATAGATAAATTTTATGCTAAACTCTACAAAAGTGAAAATAACTTCAAAGACCAGGTAATGAGGCAGTTGTGTTTCAACAATCCCATCCGTTTAAAAATAATGTTAAAGTGGCAATTGGAATTTGCTCCATCTGGTGGCCCTTCAAAAGAAAGAACTGGATAGTGGGTGATGACTCAAAGAATACCCTCCAGATCATGATGTTTCTCTTACCTCCCCCAGTGTCTTTTTTTTTTTCTTTGGTTTGTTTTATTTTGTCTTCTTTTTAAGAGAACCCATCTGCTTGACTAGGAACTTACTAGTTAGTATTCAGGGTATGTTATCTAAAGGGAAGCCAGATGCAGAGACTCTGGAGATATTTGTTATGGCCTATGTTTCACCACTTTATGCTCTTACCTACAAAATAGGAGTTGTCCCAACATTTCCTGTTTTAACAACCCTTTGATTCCTGATGTCTTGTTCTCTCTTATCTCAGATTCCTGTCTCAGTAAAGGATGCCTAACCTTTATTTCTCATAAGAGACAGAGCAGGTCTTCCTTCCTAAAGTGAGTCACCCAAGTAAAGGACTGGCTCTTCATGGAAGCCTTGATGGTGTAAAGGATGAGGAGAGACACTTCATGTTGCAGAAAGACTGATCATGGGCACATCATAGAAATAGACCAAGAGGTCTGGAGATAGCAAAGAAAGAATGAACCTAAAAATGGTGGCTTGTTCCTATTCTTGCCTCTTGGTTTTCTTTCTTGTAAAAGAAAAAGAATCATTCTGACTTCCAGTTTGTTTTCCTAAATGCCATTAGCCTGTACTAGTAAGAAGATATGCATCAGTAAACACAGCTTGCCAGAATTTCCCAGTCGTAGTGGTCATGTTGAAGAGCTCTTCGTATATTTTTTAAAAAGTCCCCTTTTTCTACGATCATTTCCTCAGGGGGCTCATTGGACATTTCTGTCGTGTTTCTTAGTCATAAAGAGCATGACTCTGAACTTCCATAACTTTCAGTATCCATGTCTTCATACTTCATGTTAATGTGGAAACCCCACTGCTCTAAACTGGAATTAAATTGGTATTAATTTGGCTTGTAACAAAATTTACCGATTACATTTACCAATTTAATACTTAATAAGTATAAGTAATAATAGTTAATAAGTATAAGTAGTAATAAGTAATGTTTAATACTTAATAAGTATAAGTAATACTTAATACTTACATTGATATTAATTGGCTTGTAGTTTTCACCTGTGGAAACAGTTTGAGCATATGTGTATTTTTTGAGCTACACATTTCATGAGAACTTTCGTAGTTCTCTCATGTTAACATTTTCCTCTCTTTTTCCTCTTTAGTTTATTTTGACGACTTGGAGCAGGTGATAGCCAGGTGGAAGAAAATGTATATTTCTTTTCTCTGGTAGAAGCTAGGAAGAACTCCTCTTACACTGGTTTCCTTGGCTTTTATAGTGTGAGGTTCTGTTTGTTGGTTGTGGAAGCTGGTGATATTCTGATGCATGCAGTACAATACACAGAGTTCAGGGTTGGGAAGTGGCAGGTGCTGCGTTGTTGAGGAAGTCCCTTCCCTCTGGCACTCAGCTCCTGTGGACAGGGAAATATAAGCGCATTGGTAGGAAGGACACACACAGCCAGGAGGACTCTGCTCTGAGTGATGATGGCACCTGTAAGCACAATCCCCTTCCAGCCTAGCAGTCCTCTACCACATCTGGGTACAGTGAGACTCACTCCGGTACTGTTCTTGTTTCTTTCCAGGAGCGGCCTATTGCCAATTCATGGACATGCTCTTCCCTGGCTGCATTAGTTTGAAGAAAGTAAAATTTCAAGCAAAGCTGGAACATGAGTATATTCACAATTTTAAACTTCTGCAAGCATCATTTAAGCGAATGAACGTTGATAAGGTAGGAGACTTGTACCTCCATAAAATGTGTTGTTGTTTCTTAAAATTGTTTTTGTGCATAGATGCAAAAGTTCAGGAGCATACCAATGGGATATATCTTGATATCTCAACCGTAGGCGGGGGTCTGTACCTAGCATAAAGCATCACCCTAAGTTCTTGTATTTTTATGAGGTTTTCATTTCAGATTTTCTAAACTTGTAGCCAGGAAACTAAAAACTAACAGGGCTCACAAATGTTAAAGTGTTATTAGTTATATGTAGCATTGCAGATGAGAAACTTTTATGTTCGCCAGATGCCACTGTGGTTCTTTGTATTTTGTTCCTTCAGAGAAACATCGTGTCATGGCAGAAACAGCATGGGTTTGAATCCCGGCTTCATGACTTGAGCAAGCTATTTAAATTCTGAGTCTCAGTTTACCCATCTGTACAATGGGACTAAAAACCCCTTATTCATGGTTATGAAGTTGACATGAGAGACAGTGTCCAGTATAGTGTGTGCGCTCAGATTCTCAATGTCCATAATTTGCCCTTTTTTCTCCCATGAATTATACTTTTGTCCTGGAGTGGTACAAATGGCCTGGAGTCCTTTTTCTCTCAGTAAGGGATTATTGCTAAAACTCAGTCTCTTTCTGCATGTTTACTGCTATTTAAATACATCCTCAAACGATGTTCCTTATTTAGGAGATATCTCTGAGCATGAATGAGCTTGGAAAGAAATGAATTTTGAATAAGGGGAAAGAGATAAACCAGCAGGGGAGAAATGGAAAACTGTTCTTTGCATAAACAGGGGTAATGAATAGGCTACGGAAATGAAAAATAAAATACCAGATTATAAAAGATAGAGATTAAAGGGAAGTTTGATAAACTATGTATTTTGTAAGCTAAGGCAATTAATATCTTCTTAATGACATTCTTATCAATATAGTAAGAAAATCCTGACTTCTCATTTTCTTGGAATTTTTATTTCAAAACATACATTCTCTTTAACATTGTAGCCCTTTGGATTATTTCCAACTTTATGTCCTTTGTCATGGTTAATTTCCAATTAGCTCTTTCCATACGTATTTAAAACTAGGGATGTGTAGGTTCTCCTTACTTTTATAATACCTCTTGTGTCTTTTTTATTCATTTCTCTATGCATGCTTCTAGATTAGAAAGAAAAGAAACACCTTTTCATATGTTTATTGATGGAACTTGTTATACATCAAATTAGTGGGTTCCATATCGCTCTAGAAGTATGTACATACGGAATGGATGAGCAGTTGTTAAGAATGTTGAAGAAAAAAATTATTGCAGTGGAAGGAGACTGGCCATGACGGCCTTTGTTAGCCTCCCTAGCTTTAGTATGCAGTGATTTGATCCAAAAGTCCTGTGAGAAACAGCATTAAGTACCCTCATTCATGTGTGTCATAGCCTGATGGCATGATGGAAAGTTCTGTGCTTTTGCTTGCCACCTCGGATTTTGAACTTTTGCCCCTGAAGCTTACATGTTGATAGGGAATGCAAAATTAGGTCAACAGAAGTAAATGCCTTCTTTTCACAGCTAATATACCACCAGTGTCTAAAACTATTTTTAAATTTTCTTGTCTGGCAATAGACAAAATGTAGTATTTGTTAGTTAAAAGCTTTTTATGCTCTAAAAAGTTGATTTCTAACAATCAATATCAGCATAAACAAAAATTTTAAACTCAGAAGACATAAAAGTGATTAAATAATACAATTAAAAGTCAGTTAAGGCTGAGAGCAGTGGCTCACACCTATAATCCCAACACTCTGGGAGGCCAAGGTGGGAGGATCACTTGAGGCCAGGAGTTCCAGACCAGCCTGGTCAACATTGCGAGACCCCATCTCTACGAATTTTTTTTTTAATTGCCAGGTGCAGTGGCACATACCTGTAGACTCAGCTACTCAGGAGGCTGAGGCAGGAAGATCTCTTGAACCTACGAGTTAGAGGCTGCAGTGAGGTATGATTGCACCACTGCACTCTAGCCTGGGCAGCAGAGTGAGACTCTGTCTCTGAAATAAAAAAATAAAAATTTTAAAGCAATTGAGTGCACATGTGGCAGGAATTCCTCCTTGTAAGCAGACTTCACTGAAGTTTGGGGGAAGTGAGAGAAGAGCAACATACCACCACCAAAGTCTAATTACCAGAAGAATGTTCATGAAAAATATGGTCTCTTCCAAAAGATTGCTTCTCTTTCTTTTGCTCTGTACTTGGTTTAGTTTCTATTTTAGCTACATAAAAAACATTTTTGCAAAATTTATTGCTAATTATTTAGTTTAATGCATGCTTCAGTTGCTTTTTTCTTCCCAGTTTTCATTGATATGTAAGGTCTTTCTACATTTTCTAAAGCTAATTATTTAGTTTAATGCATGCTTCAGTTGCTTTTTTCTTCCAAGTTTTCGTTGATATGTAAGGTCTTTCTACGTTTTCTAATGTGGTCCTATTGATACATTTTAAGATGTCAATGATACATAGCTCCCATAGTGGCAAAGTCTTATTCAAAGTTTAATTTCTATAGCTTCCATTCATATTATCACACAGCAAAGCTGTGAGCTGTGTGCTTGTCTGAATCACATGCTCACACACTCACACACTCACACACACAATCTCACACTCTAGCTTTGTAACTGTCTCGTGATTCACATTCAGCTAGTATTCCCACCCGAAGATGTAAAAGGTAAGAATTCAGTGATAATATAATTCACTTAGCTAGATACCTTTCCATTTTCTTTAAAAAAAAATAGCGAATTACACCAGTCAGAATGGCCATTACTAAAAAGTCAAAAAACGGATGCTGGTGAGGTTGTAGAGAAAAGGAAATGCTTATACACCATTGGTAGGAGTGTAAATTAGTTCATTGTGGAAAGCAATGTGGCGATTCCTCAAAGAGCTAAAAACAACTACCATTTGACCCAGCAATCCCATTATTGGGTGTATACCCAAAGGAATAGAAATTGTTCTACCATAAAGGCGTATGCATGTGAGTGTTCACTGCAGCACTATTCACAATAACGAAGACGTGGAATCAACCTAAATGCCCATCACTGACAGATTGGATAAATAAAATGTGACACATATACACCATGGAATACTATGAAGACATAAAAAGTATCTGTTTTTATTGATTTAAATCTTATTCATCTGCACTCTCTAGTAACTATAATCTTTATATGCGTTTATCTCAACACAACTGGGCTACATATTACAAAGAAATTTAAAAAGTTTATCGGCCAGGCACAGTGGCTCACGCCTGTAATCCCAGCACTTTGGGAGGCCGAGGCGGGTGGATCACCTGAGGTCAGGAGTTCAAGTCCAGCCTGGCCAACATGTGACACCCCGTCTCTACTAATAAACAAAAATTAATCCCAGCTACTTGGGAGGCTGAAGCAGGAGAATTGCTTGAAACCAGGAGGTGGAGATTGCAGTGAGCCGAGATCGCACCATTGCAGTCCATCCTAGGCGACAAGAGTGAAACTCCATCTCAAAAATAAATAAAATAAAATAAAAAGATAAAAAGCTTATCAGTCTTGAAATAGCACAACATCCCAGGCTTCTGTTTTTCCGGAGAGATGCTTTGATGATAAATGTATTATGAGTGGGACCAGCCCCTCTTGACAACTGAGAATATTCCTTTTGTCTGGCTTGTTCAGAATTATTAAATATTCCAAGAAAACCGACAGTGATGTTTTGGTTTAGTTCTTTTTTTTTAGTTTTCAATTTTTGTGTGTACATAGTAGGTGTATAGATTTATGGGGTACCTGAGGCATTTTGCATGCAATGTGAAAGAAGCGCATCATGGAGAATTGGTTATCCATTCCCTCAAGCATTTATCCTTTGAGTTACAAACAATCCAAGTACACTCTTTAAGTTATTTTAAAATGTACAATTAAGTTGTTATTGCCTATAGTCACCCTGCTGTGCTATCAAATAGGTTTTATTCATTCTTTCTAACTTTTTTGTACCCAATCACCATCCCCAACTCCCCCTTTCCAGCCACTGGTAACCATCCTACTCTCCATGCCTATGAATTCACTTGTTTTGATTTTTAGATCCCACAAATTAGCGAAAACATGTGATGTTTGTATTTCTGTGCCTGGCTTATTTCATTTAGCATAATGATCTCCAGTTCCATCCATGTTGTTGCAAATTACTGAGTCTCATTCTTTTTATGGCTGAATAGTACGCCATTGTGTATATGTACCACATTTTCTTTATCCATTCATCTGTTGATGGACACTTAGGTTGCTTCCAAATCTTAGCTATTATAAACAGTGCTGCCATAAACTTACAAGCGCACGTATCTTTTTGAGATACTGTTTTCCTTTCTTTTGGGTATGTACCCGAACATGAGATTTGTAACTCACATAGTGATTTTTTATTGCAGGTAATTCCAGTGGAGAAGCTAGTGAAAGGACGTTTCCAGGACAACCTGGATTTTATTCAATGGTTTAAGAAATTCTATGATGCTAACTACGATGGGAAGGAGTATGATCCTGTAGAGGCACGACAAGGGCAAGATGCAATTCCTCCGCCTGACCCTGGCGAACAGATCTTCAACCTGCCAAAAAAATCTCACCATGCAAACTCCCCCACAGCAGGTATTGTCACCATGAGATTGCAGGAGTTGCTTTTATCTTAGAGAATGGCTCAGACCCTTCTGTGCTTTACCATGTGTTTCTGATTGATTCTTCCCAGCCGTCAATATTTTAATGCCTTTGGATGGTTTCTACTGTTGTCTGTTTCACCACATTTATCTTCCTGTGACCCATTTGTCATTAGTCTAACCATCTTCATTTAAACTATTAAAAAGGCAGAGCTATTTGCATTGTATCACTGAAGGTGGTAGTGAAAATAATACTCCCAGGATAGATTTCTTTTTCCTTTTAGTTTTTCAAGAAATTTCAAGTAGCCTGTTTAGATTTTGACTGAAGTATTTTTACTGCTTAATTGCTGACAGTACAGAGCAGAATATGAACTGAACTATGTTGTTAAATACGGATCATCATCTCTAACCCTTCATGAACTGTACATCCTATCTCCTCTGTAGGCAGTGGCAATTTTTAGGCAGTAACATTCAGCAATACCCTATTTATCCAGCTTTGTCCAAAAGTGAAGTCGTTGAGGAAAAATACCTGGAACACTAAAACTTTAAAAACTTCTGTGGACAAAAAAAAAAAAAAACTTTCTAAAATATATTATAAACATCCTTGCCATTACCAAGCAGAATGTGTTCTTATAAAATTGGGTCATTATTATAAACACGAGTTGGGTACTGCACAATTAAACATTAAATCATCCAAAATCATCTTTCCATCTCAGTTGTGGAACCCAGTGTTCCAACTTGTTAAATCAGTAACCTTACTTTTGTAAATAAAACAGATTTCTTATTTATGCCCAAACTGCAATCAGAATGGAGTACAAATGGTTAACAGGACCACATAGGTGATAATAGCTTTGAAATCAGTTTTGCTCACTGTTAAGCAGCATTTTTATCATCTTATTTCTGGATTTATGGCTGTATTCCAGCTGGACTGAAACCATTGGAAAACTGACATGACTTTTTGAAATGTTTTTAATATTTAAAAATAAATATTTTAAAAATATTTTTAAGGATAACAGATGAATACTTACACTCACTAGTATGAATTAGATGAATTCTTCATCTGCATTAAAATAGTACTCATGTAGATGAAGAGGAATGAACAACTCTGGAAGAATTGTTAGGAGGCAAAATAGACTGGATGTTGGTAATGGCTGAATACTGGGATAAAAGAGAAGGAGATGTTAAACATGGCGTCTTACACAACTGGAAGGATTTGGGATTTTGTTCAAGAAGTGCTGAAAGAGAACCAGATTTGGGAAGAAATCTTGAGTTTGTTTTGAACATACTAAGTTTGAGATTCATTTGTGACATCTAAGAGAAGATCAACATAGGCAATTTTTGTGTTGGGGGTGGTGCACATGTGTGTCTGGAGCTCAAAGGAGTTATAAGCTAAAGAGAAACATTTGCGATTCTTCCATATGTTGATGTAATGGATGCTGGAAGCGAATACTGAGTGATAAAGGGTAGAGTGCCTTGAGAAACTTGGGCATTTACTGATTGAGTAGAAGAGGAAGGGCTTGCATAGGAAGCAGGGAAGGTGCCAGAAAGAATGAAGGAAACTAGGAAGTGATGTGTCAGGGAAGCAGAAGGTAGGGAGCATAATGGTCAACAATGTCAACATCTGTTGAGAAGTCAAGTTAAATGAGGCCTGAAAGAGTTTATTAGATTTCTCAATTTGAATGATTTCTCCATTCAGTAGAATGGTAGAGCCAGGAATGGCTTGAAGACAAAGTTGGAGGAAGGAAATTGAGACAGTGGAAAGATCTGACTTTGGAGCCATAATGGGTGAGCCTATATAGAATAAAGAAAACTAAGCACAGATCTTTGGAAATATATACATTTAAGGGGGAGGAGGAAGAAGAGGAAGCTGCAAAAAAGATGAACATCAGGAAGAAAACCAGGAGAGCTCAGCATCAGAGAACAAAAACAGTAGGAAATTTGTAGACAGAGGGGTCAACAACAGTGCCAAATATTAATTGTGGCGATATCAAATAGGATGAAGCCTGAAAAATAGGCCAAAGTCTGACTCCTAGGAGGTGATTAATAGTCCCTCAGAGAATTGGTCCATTAAAATACTGAGGGCATAGGCCTAGATTGCAGCAATTTAACAAGGGCTTGTGGAATTGGAGACAGTAAGAGTATATTCAACCTTTAACAAATGTGTTAGGAAAAAAAATGGGGGAAAATAAACACATTTGGTTTGTGTAGGGAAAAGAGTGATAGCAGCTTCAGGAAATAAGATTGGAAGGAAAATGGTATTCTTTTTCAACTGTTCTTGTTTGCTTTTAGGATAAGGCAATATAAACAGGTTTGTAAGATGGGAGACATGTCTGTGGAGAAGGAATCATTGAAAATAGGAAAAAGAGGGGAAACTGGAGTATGACGCTAAAGCCGAAGGGAAAAGATGAGATGTCAAGGGCATAGATAGAGGGTTAGAAAAGAAAAGAGAGGATATTTATTTTCTTGGAGCCAAAGTGATAGGAGAGGCTGTAAAAATTAAGCCACAAAGATTTTGGGAAGCAAACCTTGATGGCAGTTCAGATTGGCCTTCAAGTTTTGTCGGCAGTTTTCATCAGTCTAGGAGCTGGAGTGGAGGAAAGGGGGATGTTGTGCCCTCTCCAGAGTCTGGGATTCAGGAAGCATGTGGGGTGGGAGGAAATAAAGGTAAGAAAATCAAGGGTGTCTGATATTTCTCATCTTAATGTCATTCTCTACAGTTGTGAGTGATGAATAGCTTGGACTCAAAACTCAACTGCCATTTTTTCAAGTTTTCTGTGGTGAGATTGGACAGACCTCAGAATATTTTCTTCCACAATCATAACCTGTCCTTAATTTTTTACCCATTGGCACCAATACTCCTCCACACCCAGACAGCCTGTTACTGTGCTGCCTTGGCCTCGTTTTCTAGAAATTCCCTCATCTGTCTTTCACAAAAGCCACAGAGAAACGTGTGCCATTTTGATAGAATGTCCATGAACCTGAAAGAGAAATATATATTTTCTAGAGCTTAACCTCTTGGGTGATAATGCTCAGGAAACCCATTAAAGTCAACAGATAATAAATTTTATTTTTAATGTTCTCGAAGGCAGTAATTTCCTGAGACCATGTTCCTGATACCTTGACCATGTTTACATTATTGGCATTAATCAGGGAGAAATGATATTAGAAGTCAAACAGCCATTCCCTTTTTAATAAAATATGCTCTCGTTTTTGGGCATCGTGGGGTAGTAAGACTATACTGGGGATATATCACATATAGAGTGTTGTTATTAAAAGCCATGATAGGAGAAAGGCTTCTGTAAATGCATTAAGACCTCATTTTTTCTAGAAGTCATATATCCAGTTATTGGGAATACAGCCGAGATAATGTAAGCCAAAATGTCTTCTAAGAGTCAGAATAAGTGTTGTAAAATCTGTGCTGTAAAATGTGTGCACTTCAATCTTCATTCATGAGAGTTTCTGAGGTACTTACTCAGGGTGTGTTTGCTCTTTCTTAATTTAGACATAATTGTAATGAAGCTGGGGATGTGGTTTCTTAGCACATAGCTCATTAGGGCAAGGAATATACAGGTATCAATAGAAAGTACAAACCTCAGTTAAAAAAAAAAAATACTTAGCAAAACCTTACTAAAGAGCCTAGTAGTATCCTGGGATCTGTATTACAAGATCAAATCGTTCCATTGCCTCTCAGTAGTCTTTAGTATATGTATGACACCCGCAGGCAGTGATCAATACTCTCATAGGTCCCTTACACTTCTTAGAATTGTCATAATTCTCTGAATATTGACCCTGATTTACTTCCCTCATGAACTCTATTTTTACATTATCCAAACTGGCGCCCCCGCTTCTGGTAGTCACTCAAAGCCATTCTCTTTATACACAGTCTGCTTTTGTTCATCTGAAATTTAGAGCAAATGAACGGTGATGGTCAGCAGTCTGGAAAATTCCCGTATCTGTATCACATTTATCTCACAGTGTTGCCAGGTCACTAATATATAGCAGTAATTTTGTTCCCACCTCTAAGCCTTGGTCATTTCTTAATTATCTGCATTAGTGTACATAAGCAGTGGCTGGTATAATTGAAAACAGGTGATGGTCCTTAATTTTTTTTTATTTTGAGTTTGGAATACTTGATTTATTTTTTTAGTGGATTTATCTCTCCCCCAAAATTTCCTCAGGCCAATATTAAAATTAGCTTGCGTGTCCTAACTATTATATAGTAAGAGCAGTAAGTGGCAGCTCCCAAACATTTTGTATGACAGAGGGACCAGATTAGAGTGGAAAAAGTGATCCTGGAGTAGATTGTCACCATTATGATCATTAAGAAAGGACTTAGTCTACATTAGCAAGAAAAAAAAAATGTGCTTTTACATCGTACAGACTACTTATATAAGCATGCAGCAGAGATTGCTATGTATAAAATAGATATATTCTAAATACTTAGTGCATCTTGTTTTTGTAGGAACATGCTAGATTTTTCAACCATTTTGATACGGAGAAAAGCTTTTCTTTATGATTCAGAGAAGCCTTAGAATAGTTTGGCTGTGGCTTCTCTGTGCGTCGTTGGGGACTTTACTGTAACAAGCTTACTGCATAAGCAGAGGCTGTCACCTAAGGGCAAATGGCTGCTTGGTAAGTTTTATTGTCTACATTCTGAGGAGTTGCATCTTGAATTGGTTTTAATATACCAACCAGGGACATGTATTAAAATACACATTTTCATAATGATAGATATGTAAGTACATGCATCATTGTGACTCATGATGTTTGTAAATTTATTGCTATGAGCCATATCTGCAACTCAAGATAACTGTTGGTGCGGATTGGTTTTTATGTGTGAACACTTACTAAACATAAAAGGAAATTCAAAGTTATGTAGTTACTATAGCAACGACAGCTTAGACACATTGCAGATTCACATACATTCATGTATTTAAATCAAACGCCCATATATAAATATAGTGTGATAGATTTAGAGTTGCTATGGAAATTGAGTTTGAGCTTTCTGCTTTCCTTAGGGACTTCAGTGTTTCAGCCTTAAAATCAGATTAATAGGAATGCTAGAAAAGTGGTTCCAAAAGGAAGCAACCTAAGTAGAATAGAATAAAGTATCTGAACAATCGTAATTAAATCCCTAAATGTAGATTTGAATAAATCCTAAAGTGTTTTTCAAGAACATTGTTGACTATTTGAATATTCTCACAATTACCCTTAATGTTGAGTTTTCTAAGGCTGTTTGTATGACTGTAAAATGTAATCATGTTTATTCATTTATTTATTTAGCAATGTATGAGCATTTGTTGAGCACCTGTCATCTAAGTACTCATCACCTCTCACCTTCTTTTGGGAAATAAGAATTGCTTTACTTTGTTGGGGTTTTTGTTTGTTTGTTTTGCTTTTTAAGAGAGGCAGTAAAAATAGCGGTAAGAGGTGGTTTTTATCCTTGTCCTGATCTTGGCTTTATGGCCCAGAATATAGTCTTTTTTGGTCAATGACCACATGCACTTGAAAAGAATGTGTATTCTGCAGTAGTTGGTTTGATAGTGTTTTAGAAATATTAATTAGATCAAGGTGTTTGATAGTATTAGTCAGGTCTCCTATGTGTGTTTTTTCCTTACCTAATAAGTTACACTGTCAGAGTAAACAGATCTGTGTTTTATGGATTTTTTTGTTGTCCTGTTCTAACATTTGCTGCAGTCTGTTGAATTTTCATGCATTGATCATGGAATTGTCCATTTTTCCCTTTAATTCTCTCCATTTTTGTTTCTTGTATTTTAGTACTCTATTACTAGATGTATATACATATTTGTGAGTGTTAAGTCATCCTGTTAAATTGACCTTTTTTGTCTTTTTTTCTTCTAAAAAAATGGGATACATGTGCAGAATGTACAGGTTTGTTACATAGGTATATGTGTGCCATGATGGTTTGCTGCACCTATTGACCAGTCCTCTAAGTTCCCTTCCCTCACCCACAACACCCAAACAGGCTCCAGTGTGTGATATTCCCCTCCCTCTGTCCATGTGTTCTCATTGTTCAACTTCCACTTATGAGTGAGAACATGCAGTGGTTGGTTTTCTGTTCCTGTGTTAGTTTGCTGAGGAAGATGGCTTCCAGCTTCATCCATATCCCTGCAAAGGACATGATCTCATTCCTTTTTATGGCTGTGTAGTGTACCATGGTATATATGTACCACCTTTTCTTTATCTAGTCTGTCATTGATGGACATTTGGGTTAGTTCCATGTCTTTGCTATTGTAAATAGTGCTGCAATAAACACACATATGCATGTGTTTTTATAGTAGAATGATTTATATTCCTTTAGGTATATACTCAGTAATGGGATTGCTGGGTCCAATGGTATTTCTGGTTCTAGATCCTTCAGGAATCACCATAGTGTCCTCCACAATGGTTGAACTAATTTTCATTTCCACAAACAGTGTAAAAACATTCCTGTTTCTCCACAGCCTCGCCAGCATCTATTGTTTCCTGATTTTTTAATAATCACCATTCTGACTGGTGTGAGATGGCATCTCATTGTGGTTTTGATTTGCATTTCTCTAATGATCAGTGATGTTGAGCTTTTTTTTTTTTTTT
>NW_012101421.1:4412584-4437970 GCF_000951045.1 Mandrillus leucophaeus
TGTTTTTGTCAGGTTTGTCAAAGATCAGATGATTGTAGTTGTGTGGTGTTATTTCTGAGGTCTGCTCCATTGGTCTATATGTCTGTTTTGTTACCAGTACCATGTTGTTTTGGTTACTGTAGCCTTGTAGTATAGTTTGAAGTCAGGTAGTGTGATGCCTCCAGCATTGTTCTTTTTGCTTAGAACTGTCTTGGCTATACAGGGTCTTCTTTGATTCCATATGAAATTTAAAATAGTTTTTTTTTCTAATTCTGTGAAGAATGGCAGTGGTAGTTTGATGGAAATAGCTTTAAATCTATAAATTACTTTGAGCAGTATGGCCTTTTTATTGTGTGAAGTGTTCCTCTTTATCTTTGATAATATTCTGTGTCTTGAAATCTATTTTATCTGATATTAATCTAGCTACTCTAGCTTTTTTATGCTTACTATTGCATGGCATAGTCTTTCTCCATGATAATTTAAATTTCTACCTGTCTTTGTCTTTATATTTAAAGTGCGACAGCATGTAATCAGGTCTGCTTTTTTATTCATTCTGATAATCTCTACTGTTTAATTGGAGTGTCCAGTCCATTTACATTTCATATAATCATGTAATTATTGATTTGGTTGGATTTAGATCTACCACATTGTTTTCTGTTTGTCCCCTCTGTTTCTTGTTTTGTTGTTTCTCCCTTCCTGTCATCTTCTGGATTTTTAAAATATTTTTTAGGATTCTATTTTAATTTACTTACCATCTTTCAGACTACACCTCTTTGCATTTATTTTTTAGGTGTTGCTCTAAGGATTACATATATATTCTTGTTTTTTCACACTATCCTTAAAATTATTACTGTATACCTTTATGTAAAATGTGGAAACCTTGCAACCACCCCCCCATTGTTCTTTGTTATAGTTGTCATATGTATTACATTTATATACATTATGAACCTCACAAGATAATGTTACAACTTTTGCTTTAAACCTACACTATCTAATACACGTTGGCTTTTGAACACTTGAAATGTGCTTGTTCATCATTAAAATGTGCTGTGTGTATAAAATGCATGCTGAATTTAGAAGACTCAGTGTGAGAAACAGAATGTAAAACATCTAATAATTTTTGTATTGATTACATGTAGAAATTATATTTCATATATGTTGTATATATTTTGCATATGTTAAAATCATTGAAGTTTTTTTACCTTTTTGATGTGGCTACTAGAAAATTTACGTGGTTCACATATTTCTATTAGACAGTTATGCTTTAAACAGTCATATCTGTTGTAAAGAAATTACGGGAAAAGTTGTTTGTTTTATATTTTTACTATTTTCAATGTTCTTCATTTCTGAACACCCAAGTTCCCTACCCGCTTCGTTTCTCTTTAGCCTGAAGGCCTTTTGTTGGGATTTCTTATATTGCAGGTCCAGTGGCAAAAATTATTTTAGATTTTTCTTTTTCTGTAAATGTCTTTTTTTTAACCTTCATTCTTAAAGAATATTTTCACTTGATAAAGGATTCAAGCTGGGTTTTGTTTTTCCTTTTGTTTTATTTTTTGCCTGTAAGCACTTTAAAGATGTTATTCCACTGCATGTGGCCTCCAAAGATAAGAAGTGCATACTCATTCTACCCTGTATGCAATACATCCTTTTTCTCTAAGTGCAGTCAAAATTTTCTCCTTATCTTTGGTTTTCAGTAGTGTGACTATGATGTGCCTAATTATGGTTCTCTTTGAATTTATCTTGTTTTGGAGTTCATTATGCTTCCTGAATCTGTGAGTTTATGTCTTTGGGAAGATTCCAAGCATTATTTTTTCAAATTTTTTTTTCAGTTCCATTCTTTCTCCTATCCTTCTGGGACTTCATTTATCCATATGTTAGAGCTTTTGAAATTATACCACAAGTCCCTGAGGCACAGTTGATTTTCTTCCCAGTACTTATTTTCTCTCTTCTTTAGATTAGATGGTTTATGTTGATGTAAATTCAAGTTTACCCTCTCTTTCCTCTGTCATCTTCATTCTACTGTTGTAGAAGTCTTCATTTTTAAATTTCAGCTATTGTATTTTTCTGTTTACTTTTTTTTCTTTCTCTGCTGAGTTAGCCTATCTTTTCATTCATTAGGAGCCTATTTCCTTTACTTGACTAAGCAGGCTTATGGTAGCTGCTTTGAAAGTTTTTGTCTGCTAATTCCATTATTCTGGCCATCTCACAATTGACATCTGTTGATTTTATTTTTCTTTGAGAATATATCACATTTTCCTGGCCCTTTATTTGTCAAATAATTTTGGGTTATGTCTTAGTTACTGTGAATTTTAATGCTCTGAAGACTGGATTTTGTTATATTGCTGCAAAGAAGGTTGATGTTTGTGAGTTAACAGGCACTTAACTCAATTAGAGTCCAAGGGAAAAATACTCAGAAAGTTAACTCCCATTCAAGGGGATCTAACCTTAGCCTCAAGCCTGTGCCTTTATGTAAGACTTCCTTTTCCTTGTTACTGCAAAGATGCACTAAATCTTCATTTACCTTTTTGAGAAACTCCTTAATTTAACCACAAATGTTGATCTTTCCCTAAAACCATTATTTACTCTAAGAAATTAACTCTAGGACAGTCTATGATGCCATTTGACTTCCCAGAGCCCTGTAGGGTGGGTACAGTTACCCTTCTTGTCCCTTGATGGTCTCGCCGTCAAGATGAGTCATGCCTGTTTATTCTTACAGTTTGCCAGTAGATGCCTGCTTGATACTGCTATTTTACAGTCCCCAGTCACTTACCCACATACTCTCCTACCCAAGTCCCTTACATATGTCTTTAAGGATCAAATATTAATTTTAGAAATCATGTAATAATACAAGGAAGAGATGCATTTTTCTTACTAGCCCCATAATTAGCAAGACTTCTCTTCAAATAGATGTTAGTACTTCTCATTATTATGCAGAACACTGTTTCTTTCTTTTCTTTTCTTCTTTTCTTTTTCTTTTTTCCCTTTTTTTTTTTTTTTTTTTTAAATTGAGTCTCACTCTTGTTGCCCAGACTGGAATGCAATAGTGCAACCTCCGCCTCCCGCATTCAATCAGCGATTCTCCTGTCTCAGCCTCCTGAGTAGCTGGGATTATAGGCATGCACCACCACACTCAGCTAATTTTGTATTTTTAGTAAAGACAGGATTTCTCCATGTTGGTCAGGCTGGTTTCAAACTCTCAACCTCAGGTGATCCACCCGCCTCGGCCTCCCAAAGTGCTGGGATTACAGGCGTGAGCCACCACGCCCGGCGGAACACTGTTTCTTTTACCCAACCCCTACCCCATTTTAGCATTGCATCCTTTTGACCTGTTCATATTAAGAAACTATTCCATTGCTAAGCTGCATACCATTTAATGGCTACTCCCTTAGCTACATTAAGACTTGGAAAAAATAGAAATATTCTAATGGCTCAACTAATTAAATTCTTATAGAAGATCCCCTACTCCCTGGAAGAAGAGAGGTAGCAGTGGTTTTGTTCTTCTGGTTACATATGTAAGATGTGTAAAAGACACTGCTAGACATTGAGATACTTTTCTCCTCAAAGAAGAACTGAAACTGCATTTCCCTACATTTTAGTCTGTTCAGGCTGCTGTAACAAAGTGTCATAAACTAGGTAGCCTTGTATAAACAACCGAAATGTATTTCTCACAGTTCTGGGGACTGGGAAGTCCAAGACCAGGGCACCAGCAGATTCAGGGTCTGGTGAGAGCCCTGTCCACATACATGGTGCCTTCTGTTTCCTCAGATGGTTAAAGAGGCAAAGCCCCTTAGGCCTGCTTTATAAGGGCATCGATCTCATAGAGATCATGATCCATTAGACCTCCCAAAGACCCCACCTTCTTAGTACTACTGTGTTGGGGATTAGGTTTCAATGTATAGATCTGAGGGGGACACAGACATTCAGACCATAGCACCTACCTCTTATGATGATAAAAACCACAGCATAAAATATGAGCAGTGCCCTGCCTTGCCAGTACACTGAATATTTCCAAGTTTAAAATATTGAGCAGAGAGAAGAGCAGAAAATTATGAAGAATTTTGGAGTTTCAAATGGGAATCTGCTGGCAGTGTCTGTAGAAAAGCCCAAGGGCTTCTTCCTAGGAAGAGCCGTACATTTTTCATTGCCATCCTAATTTCTTTGCTTACTGAGATAGAATTTTTGACAGATGATTTACTAATTCAATTTGCAATTTTTAATTATTTTGGCTTTCTGGGTCAAAGTATGTACATTTAAAAAAAACTAGAGTGTTTTAAAGTTTAGAGATCAAAACCTACAGAATGTGGTGGTACTATTACTATGCAACTCAAATCTGAATCTTAATATGAATAGAATTTTTCATGAAAGTTAAGGAAAATGAAAACATTTAAAATGTAGGAGAAGGCCAGGCATGGTGGCTCATGCCTGCAGTCACAGCTTTTTGGGAGGCCAAGGTGGGAGGATTGCTTGAGCTCAGGAGTTTGAGACCAGCCTGGGCAACATGGCAAAACCCCGTCTCTACAAAAATTACAAAAATTAGCCAGGCATGGTGGCACACACCTGTAGTCCCAGCTACTCAGGAGGCTAAGGTGGGAGGATCACTTGAGCCTGGGGCTCAAGGCTGCAGTGAGCCATGTTCATGCCACTACGCTCCAACCTGAGCAACAAAGTGGAACTCTGTCTCAAAAAAATAAAATATAGAAGGAGTCATCAGTAATATTAGCAAATATTTATTGAGCACATATTAAGTGTCAGCTATTATCCTAAGAACTTAATATGTATTCAGCAATTCTAAAAGACAGATCATATTATTACCCTCCACTTTAAAGTTGAGGAAACTGAGGCATGGAGAGGTTTAGTAACTTGCCAGGGTCACACACTAGAAGGAGAGGACTTAAGATTTAAGGCCTGACTCTGTGATTCCAGAACCCATGCACATTCATCATTATATTATATTGTGTCTCTCATATGTCATGGATGTGGTCTTGTTTTCTCCTCTTACCTCCTCCCCACACTATACTGAACCACAGTAAATTTCACAACCAAATTCAAATTACATGGTATATGGAGGATATAAAAAGCTCTGCAGTGTTACTTAGGCTTGAGAGGACAGAACACATGCTGTTCTATTGAGATGACATTTATTTTTTTATCGTGATTTTTCAAAAGTTCAAAAACATTTCCTTTCATCCTTCCAGTAAGTTCTAGGGTGAGAGAGAGTTACTATACTGTAGAGTTACTGTCTACATTTATAGATGCAGGAAATGTTAAAACCATTTGTTCCAGGCCTCCTATTAGCTCAAAAGCAGAAGTGTATATAAAGCCAAGAATATTGAGCCCTTGATTAGTAGAATTACTAATCTCTGTTTTCTTAATCCTTCAAGTCAATTAGCTCTCCGTGTGAATGCTCTGGGTGATTTGAAAGTGAAGGATAGACACCATTGGCATGTATTTGGGCACGTAGAGTCTGTTCCTTCGCACAGGGCTCTGCAGAGGAGGGCGAGGGTCTCCATTGTTGTCCTCCCTGCACTGGCAGACCATCCTAGCCCTTTTCAAAACAGCACTGGGTCATTGATCTTACATAGCTGTTCCTGATATGTGTTGAAATATTAATTCTGTAACTAAACCCCATGTCCTCATCTGATGGATCATTCCTTTACTCTCCATAGGTATAATATCAGATTTTACTTCCAGCCTAACTGTAAACCTCGCCAGACCACACAAGACAGTGACTTAGCATTCATTCTTAGTTTCCACAAGCAGAATGTCATAGATTGTCTGTGAACCTATTTTTTTTTTTTTTTTTTTGAGACGGAGTCTCACTCTGTCGCCCAGGCTGGAGTGCAGTGGCCGGATCTCAGCTCGCTGCAAGCCCCACCTCCCGGGTTTACGCCATTCTTCTGCCTCAGCCTCCCAACTGGGACTACAGGCACCCGCCACCTCGCCCGGCTAGTTTTTGTAGTTTTTAGTGGAGACAGGGTTTCACCGTGTTAGCCAGGATGGTCTCGATCTCCTGACCTCGTGATCTGCCCATCTCGGCCTCCCAAAGTGCTGGGATTACAGGCTTGAGCCACCGGGCCCGGCCCCCTATTTTTCTTTATTATTGATACCTTTTTTGTTACTTAGTATATTGGGCAGGAATCGAAAACAGCTTTGACTTGTAGAATTTTCTAGAATCCCTTTGAATTGGGTGAACTACACTATAACTCAACTCTGTCTTGTTCAATCATTGTTCCCCCATTGCCTGGCCCGTAGAAGGTCCTCATGTAATTATTGAGTTGATGAGTTTAAGCCGAATCTTTGCAGCGTTCGTCTGGATCAAGGAAGATGTAGTACTCAGTCAACACATGGCTGTTTTTGAAGTGCTCTCGAGTCATAGCCATTACCTGAGAAGCCTCTTACACTGTAACTTAGAAAGTATGCTAGTACACTGTGCAGTAGCTCAGAAAATGTTTCCTTTTGAAATTTTATTTCAATAGTTTTTGGGGTACAGGTGGTTTTTGGTTATATGGATAAGTCCTTGTATGGAGATTTGGGTGCACCCATCACCTGAGCAGTATACACTGTACCCAATATGTAGTCTTTTCTCCCACACTCCCCGCCAACCTTCCCCACCCCCGAGTCCCCAAAGTCTATCGTATCACTCTTATGCCTTTGCATCCTCATAGCTTAGCTCCCACTTAGAAGTGAGAACATGCACTATTTGATTTTTCATTCCTGAGTTATTTCACTTAGAATAATGGCCTCCAGCTCCATCCAAGTTGCTGCAAAAGATATTATTTCATTCCTTTTTATGGCTGAGTAGCATTCTATGATGTATGTTACCACATTCTCTTTATCCACTCGTTGGTTGATGGGCACTTAGGTTGGTTCCATATCTTTACTATTGTGAATTGTGCTGCTGTAAACATGTGTGTGCATGTGTCTTTTTCATATAATTACTTCTAGAAAATGTTTCTTAACAGTTCCTACTTCTTGGATTCCTTGCCCTTTTTGTGAAAGCTTTACCTGAATTCTCATTCTTTTTTACTAATTGATCTAGTCTGTCAACAGATGTTTGATGATGCACTGTAAGAGATTCTGGAGATACACAGTGATTCTAACAAGACCCCTGTTTTCAAGGAGATTACATCCTAGTGGGAAAAGTTGACGATAAATAGGCAATAATAATAAAGGGAGGCGAGCTCCCTCAGCATGTGTAGGAAGAACACCTGGGCTAGTCTTAAACATCTTCTATAAAGGTTTCTGAAATAAGTGAAGTTCAAGCAAAACTTAATGAATAAGTAGATGTTAGCCAAATGGAGGTGTGTTGAAGAGCATTCCAGGCAGAAAGACAAGGATGCTGAAGTCAAAAGAATGTGCTGCATTCAGTAAAGTGCATGTTGTTCGGTGTGGATGTTGAGCTATGAGACTGCAGAGGGAAGCGGGGCTCTTCTTATTGCTAAAAAAATAAAATCACAAACTTAGCAGCTTAAAATAACACTTATGCATTATTTTATAGATTCTAAAGTCCAGGCATATCTTAGCTGGGTTCTCTGTTTTAGGATCTCACCAGACTATAATCCAGGTATCCACTGGGGTGGTGGTCTCATCAAAGGCTCAACTGGGGAAAGATTTGTTTCCAAGCCCCCTCAAGTTGTTGACAGTTTTCTTGAGGCTGCAGGACCAAGGCTTCAGTTTCTTGCTGAAAGCACCCTCAGTTCCTAGAGGCCACTTGCACCTCCTTACCTTATGGGCTTTTCCAACAAAGATGCTTACTTCATGGCAACTACTTCTTCAGGGGAATAGGGGAGGTCTCTCTGGCGTGTTTGCCAGCAAGATGGTCATGTAGTAACATAATGGTGAGAGTAACTCCCATTACCTTTGCCATGTTCTGTGGGTTAGAGTCAGGTCACGGGTCTTACATACACTCAAGGGGAGGCCGTTATACAAAAACATGAATACCAGGAGGTGGAGATTATTAGGGTAAGGAGATTACTGTAGGATTTGTTTGTCACACCGAGATTACACTTTATAGTAGGGAGTCATGGAAAAGTTTAAGCAGAAGCGTGCTTTGTATTATAGAAAACACATTAGAGAGGGCACAGTTAGAATCTCGTAAACCAGCTAAGAGGCTTTGCCGCAAACCACATGGGAGAAGACAGTGGCCTTAATGAAGGCAGTAGCCATGTGGGTGATGGAGACCCTAAGATGATACAGTCAGCAAAATTGGATGATTAATGGGATATGGGAAGTAAAGAAGAGGAGGAAATCAGGGATAAATGTTACACACATTTCTGACTTAGTAGTCGGTTGGTAGAAGCAGAGATACCTGAACCAGGAGCCTGGTGAGCATGGGGCTTACCTCGGAATTCTCCCTTCCCTGAGCTCCAGCCTGCCCTGTGGCCTCAGATCATGTCTGTCTTAGCAGGAGAGCCTGGATAAGATGGTGTTAATGGAGCACAGCAGACTGGCCACCATCAGATAAACAACCACAAGCACTGGTCTTGCTAGTTGTCAGTCAGTAGGGGCTCTGGCTGGAGTCTAAAGGACATATTATAAACTTAGTACTTACGTTCCTCCAAAATAACCATCCTAGTGTATAAACTTTTTGGTAAGTGAGTACTGCATACCAGGAGTGCAGTAGCACCCTCGATGTCATTGTCGTCGTAATGTCTGTGTGTCATCTGCCCAGTGGGCTGGCTCAGTGTGCTGGGCTCCGTCACCATCTTCACCTGTTACTGCAGTGAACAGGCTGCATTATTATATATATATTAGATATATTATTATATAATATATCTAAATTATTGTTGGGATGGGGTGAGTGAGCCTTACCATTTCTATTGCTCTGAGAATGATCGAAGAATAATATTTTAAATGAAGATAGTGATTGGATTTGATACCTAATGTGTTTCAAAGGACACTTAATTTTTTTACCAAGATGTGAGGTGTGAAAAGTAGTTTTTTTACCAAGATGTGAGGTGTGAAAGGCCTTCCCCTTGGAATCAGTAGTTTATCGAAGGAAATAGATAGCATGTTGAAATAACTATTTAAAAGATAGAATTTTTAATACTTGAGCCATTGTAAGATGCAGAACACTTTCCTGCATTTTTCCCCCTATGAAAAATTCTCTGAAACCAGAGTGACTCAAGCAGAGCCTGGAAAATACTGGAGAATCACATGATGGCTAAAAATAAGCACATCATCTCTAGCAGGGACAGTAAGCAGGGCAGAAGTAACTCGGTATGTGAAGGCTCACACTCCCTGGACACGCTCAGGAAAGTCAGGCCCTCTGTCCTTGGCAGGGGCAGGCTTTGAGACCACCGGTCAGCGAAGAGAGGTCCTCAGGAGCTGGTCATTCCGTGCTGCAGTACCCATGCCCTCGGCAGGCCCCCGACCTGCAGTGCGCCTCACTCGTACGCTCTCCCAGGGGCACAGCCATTTATTTTACACTGTAATGACCCCTAAACAGTGGATTGGGAGGGGAACAGGCTGACTCATAGCTCTTGTTACTGCCCATTTTCTCTTAAGCCCTCCCCTTGGAATCAATAGCACATGCCATTGATCACAGAATGTCTTTTTGTTGCTGTTAACATTGCAAAACGTGTATTTTGTGAAATTGCTGGACATTTGGTGACTGTTCTGTAGGATATAGAATAGGGTTTCCTAAACTATACCATTGCAGGTACTTTACCAAAAGCACAACGAATCTTGTCTTAGGCACTCGCTGCTCATACCCAGGGAAATTACTGCAGTAGCCCCCTAGCTGGCCTTTCTGCATCTCCCCTCAGCCTTCCTGGTCTGTTCTCAACACAGCAGGCAGAGTGAGCCATTTGAAAGCAAAGCTAGATCATGTCACTCTGTTCAGCATCCTGCACTGGCTTCCCTTTTCCCCTGCGAGGTCCTTTTTGACCTGCCCTTCCAGTACATGTCTGACCTTCTGTCTACCTGCAGTATCCCATTCTCACCCTGCCCTACCCACCTGACCTGGCTCCTGAGTGGGGAAGGCAGGGCCTTTGCACCCCCATTCAGCATTTCCTCTGCCTGGCCTGCTCTGCTCCTGGCTGTCCAGACGGCCACCTTCCTCTCCTGCCTCAGGTCTTGGCTCAGGTCTCACACTTACTGTGAGAGACCTTGAAGAAGGAAGGGTTACTCCTGCAGCTAGCATGTTCCCTGCAGGGATCCTGGAAGTTGTGACTATGGAGTTTGCTACAAGAGCTGTTGGCTTCTGTGAAGAATGAGACTTTTGAGCCACAGTGACCCCACACAGGAGGTTCTCGCCTCCTGTGTCTGTGCCAGACTGCTGCGGGACTCCCAGCAAGAGGGGCACCTGGCACTGCCCTGCTAGTGCGTGCTGTTCTGACCTCTGTTCTTCTGGGTGGCCTTGGTGTGAGTGTGGCCCGTGAAAGTACCATGGGTCTGAGTTGAAAAACTGAAACTGGAGGAAGAACCGTAGTGGATGCTTAGGCCTTCCATGAAATTCCTATTTAAAATTGCTACTCGCCCACCCCCAACCCAGCTCTCTCTACCCAACCGTGCTCTGATTTTCTCTTGTTCATAGCACTTATTTTCTAGTTTATTCTGTCACTTACTAATTTATGTTATTATTTATTGTCTAGTTCCCCTGTTAGAATGTTAATTTCACAAGGACAAGCATCTTTTGTGTTTCATTCATTGTTTGATCTCAACTGCCTGTTAGCTTTCTCAGGTGCGTAATAGGGTTATGGCTCAATAACAGTTTGCACAAATGAACGAATTAGGATAATTTAGAAGAAGCACAGACGAAGATAGATAGGGAGTGCATGGAATGGACGGAATCTATGCCTTGGAGCCCATCGGTGGGTTATGGGTTAATCACATTTTTTGGTTCTAAAAGCGAATTTGTTGAAGCTGAGCATATTTACATGATGCAGTTGTGCATCTTTATATAATAGTTGTTCACTGTGTAAAAACTGGGTTAATCAATTTTTGTAAAAATGTTCTTTAAATAAACATGAGCCTTATTTTCTTAGTATTTCAGCTGTTTTATTTTAGTAGTATCTAGAAATGGGAAACAAGTGTACTTTTGCATCATTAGTTGAATCAGGTCTCATTTGCTGAGTAATAATAGTAATGTAAGCTACCATTACTATTATTGAGCACATACTATGTGCCAGACCCTTGTGTAATCATTTTCCATGTGTTAAGTCATGTACCCCTCCCAACTCTGGGAAGTTGGCACTGCTCTTCCTTTCTTAAATGTAAAGCAAGCAAGGTGGCCACAAAGCTACACCAGTCAGGAAGTAGTGGAGCTGAGACCCCTAGGAAGGCTCTCTGGCTGCTGAGCCCCCACTCTTGACCACTGCACTCACTCCCTCCCTAGAGGCACGTGAAGGATGTCCAATTCCTTACCAGGTCTTCATTCCCACGAGATTGGCGTGGCTCGTGCCTGCTGTGTGGAGCTGCCCCTAGCTGCTCAAGGAGGACTGCCCACTCTTAAGAGCCTCCACTGAAAAGGAAGAGCTGCAAACCTGACCACTGGCTGCATTGGTCAGAACAGAAGCTGTAAACTGCCAATTTCAGAATTAAAAAACCAACCTCCTAATGATCTCATGAATCAGGGCATCCCAGAACCCTGTTAAAGTTTCATTTGGCCTGAACTCTGTCCACTGAGGTGTTTTTTTTGCCCTAAACTCACAGCAAATTACAGAATCTACAAAGTGAAAGTATGGAGGCAGTTTTGAAGGAAAGACCAGGTCAATGTAACTTGAATTTGCAGTAATCAGAATTCTGTAGGGACTGGCAATCCTTTTGCAGTATGAGGGCTCTGATGTCAGTTCAGTTTCCGAGGAAGTCCTCTTTCTGTAGAATTCACCCTCCTCATCAGTCTAGCCCACACCCTTTCTCCAGCAATGACATTACTTTTTTTTTAACCAAGCTCATTATCTGTTAAAAAATATAATCTCCTTGTCAAAGTGCGGGGGATAATAAAGTAATATCAGAGCCATCCACAGTGAATCAGTACAGATGCAGTGTATCTTCTGCCATAGTTATTCAGCTCTGGGTTTTCTTCATTTGAGTGAGAAGGGCTGGGGGATGGTTTGGGAGGGGAAAGGGCTCTCAAAGTAGAGAAAAATTGGGAATGACCATAACCAGAAGAGTAGTGGCCGCCTGCGTGTGTGTGTGCACACGCTCATGTTTTTAATGTCTCTGTGGTTCTTGTCAACAGTATTAATGTCATATTTTTAGCTCCTCTGTTTATGATTTTGGCAAAAGGAATAATATGGCAGATTATGTGAAAAGAATTTCTAAATTCCAGCAGAGTCTTGGCCATGAAGGATAAAGCCAAGTCCAGTGCTTTGATTTGCTTCATCCTTCTGAATCCATTGGGCCTCATATGCCCAACATGTTGCAGCATTTTCCATAAACATTAAGCAAGCTACTAGTTATTGACATTAGACACGGCAACGCCCAGGCTTCACTGAGGCAGTGAATCCGACCACTCCGAATTGTTTTACAACTATGGTTAAAATGTCTTAGAATCATATTTATACCCCCAAATCCTAAAGGCATTAATTAAGACACAACTGCTCAAAGACTAGCATTGTAAATCATGTCCAGTGAGCAAATTCAGAGAATTACAGGGACTTGGACAGAATTGATGCTTATTTTCCTCTGCTTCTAAGATTCCTTTTTATTTTGAAAGGTAAAATTAGGGAGGTAGAAAAGCTTGAGGGCAAAATGGTTACTTGCAAACAGGGCCACCGCTCATTATGTTCTCAGGACATCATCAAATGCAGCTTGAAAAAAAATTGAAATATTTGAATCAGCTGCAAGAAAAAAAAAATCTATATCTGTATTACAGCCAAAGTAGGTGCACTCTCTAAAAGCTATTATGTAAATGTTTTCCACATAAGCATCCTTGAGCCAAGAGGCCTGGGAAAGGTACAGAAGTCAAATCACTGATGGAGTGGGGCATTCTGGGAAGCAAGAAGATAGCTTTTGAGGACTTCAGTATCTAAAACCAAGATTGGATGCTATCAGAGATATGTTGGGAGCGGTTTACGAGATTGGAATGCAGATGGTAGCTCACATAAAAGTCTTATATCAGTGTTAAGTTTATGACATTGATAACTGTGCAGTTTTGTGAGAACATTCTTGTTATATTGCTCAGGTAAGGGGGAAGGAGTATCTGGCAGCCCCAGAAACTTTAGAGTGTGGTTGTTAGAAGACAGCGAGACCTAGACAGCAAATAAACAAAAACAAGTTCTTAACTCTAAAGAGTTGTGCTATATGTTAGGATATTGTCTATTATTTATTCTGAAAAGGAAAACATGAAATCACTGAATATAATGAGGACAAAAGGTTTCATTTTTATTTTTATACATTTAGTATTTCTTAATCATGTGACAGCTGCGAGGGGTAAATTACTTCCATTTCAAATTGCAGCTTGTGATGATTTAATGAGCCCACTTTACATTTATTTGAAAACGAGCTTTTAGTTTAACTGTTAATTATGGGGTTTTTGTTGTTGTTGTTGTTGTTGTTTACCCAAACCTCGGAAGATAACTAAACTCTTTCCCATGCCTTTCCCGTTCTTTAATTTCTTCACATTTATTCATCTGAAGGTAAAAATGTAGTTAAGTAGGCCTGATTTCACATATCCTCATGTATCATTTATTTTCCTGTTATCAGTTTTTCTCCAAACAGTAGAATTTCAAGATCCCTCTCATTTTAAATATCAAATACTAATTACTTAAGTGATTGATTATTAAATGTTTAGAATTTTTTCCATTTCTTCCTTCACTCAGCCTGCACTGTGTCCCCGTTAGCAAGGCTTAAGGGTGGGGCAGAAGCGGTTCTTCCTTCCCACGTGTGTGTAGGTGGTGGAGCAGCAGAGGTTGCCAAGCCTGATTTTCATCACCTGCACCTCTCTCATCTCAAAGGGATCCAGGAGGTGCACATGCTGTGTGCCAGTGGGAGAGCCCTGGGGCCCTAGGCCACCACCTGACCTTTGCCTGATTTGTGAACACAGATGCCATTTTAGGGCTGAACCACAGCTTGGCGAGCCAAGCCACACAGGCAGGTTGAAGTTGGCCTCTGTTAACAGCAAGGGATAGTTCCTCAAGGGAAGAAAACAAAACAAAGCAAAACCTGTTTCCCCAAGTGACTGTGTGTGGCTAGAATGGGGAGAGCATCAGTAACTGCAGCAGCTGCACCCTCCCTCCCTGCCATGAGCCGTGCTGAGCGCCCCCCGCAGTCGGGGATTCTCCCTGCGTGTCTCCTCACTGCGCTCCTGGCCAGTGTCCTCTGCTTCTTCATAGTTGCTCTTCCCTGATCATGTGGCTTTGCCCTGGGGTTTGGCTTGCCACAACCCCTTCTACATCTTATCAAACATTTCAGTTTTTTTTTTTTTCAAGCTCTATTTGATGATATCCTGAGAATATAATTAGTGGTAGCCCTGTATTATAAGCAGTCAGCTTCGGTTTCTTCCATCACTTTTTTCTTTTTAAATTGACATCACACTGGATAAGGCCAGATACCAGAACATGAGTGTGTCTGATGATCCTAGCTCAGTTATTGCAACCCCTTTGTTGTTGCTGACTTGCCTATGAAAGACTGCCAGGGTAGGTGGGTCATCACATGCTATCTAGGGAAGCCCCCTCTGCAAGGTTGTGTCCCTCAGGAAGGGCCAGTGAGCATGACACAGGCTTGGACAGCCCAGCACAGACCACTCAGAATTAAGTATATACTGACTGACTGAGTTTACTCCACCTCTCCTGATTCTGTGTAGCTAAGGAGCCTAAGTAATTTACAGAAGGTAATCTTGAGAGGAAACCAAGGAGGAGCTCTCTTTCTGGGAGGCTGATGGTTTTTATTTGGTTTCCTTCTTGTCTTGCTGGTTCTTTGTGTCTGTGAGTTTGACATTGGCATCAGCTCCTCAAGCTTCCCCCAGTGTCCTTACCCTGAAGAGATGCCTCTGCTAGGTCTTATAGAATGAATTATAAAAACTATTATTGAATGTCTCTGGGTTAGGCACTGTGATTGGTGGTGACAGCATAAGGTGACTAAAACAGATAAAACTCCTGTGTCCTGGCGTTTCCGCTCGTGGGAGAAGTAGGCATTAAAGAAATAGCTGTACCACAACAGTGGAAAGTGTTCAGGGCACTTTGGCCTTCCAGACAAAGTGACATCTGAGCTGAGACTGGAAGGGTGGTAGACCTGCTTGCTCAGAGGAGGTAGGGGACAGGAAGGAGGCAGAGGGAATACAGCCTGAATTGCATGGTGTATTAGTTCTTACAGTGCCATAAAGAACTGCCCAAGACGGGATAATTTATAAAGAAAAGAGGTTTAATTGACTCACAGTTTCTCAGGGCTGGGGAGGCCTCAGAAAACTTAAAATCATGGCTGAAGGAGAAGCAAACATGTCCCTCTTCACACGGCAGCAGGAAGGAGGAAGTGCCAAGCAAAGAGGGAACAAGCACCTTATAAAACCATCAGATCTCGTGAGAACTCACTCACTATCACGAGAACAACATGGAGGTAACTGCCCCTCACGCTTCAATTACCTGCCACAGGCTCCCTCCCACAACATGTGGGGATTATGGGAACACTACAATTCAAGATGAGATTTGGATGCAGACACAGCCAACCCATATCACATGGGATGGTCATGGAGTCGTAGAACCCTGGCTTATTCCTGAGAACATTGAAGGTGCCACACCGGGAATTCTTAGATAGCTGTTGCTCATGTGAAAACTCAGCTGGAGAACAAAGACTGCATCTTAGGCACTTTTAGGGGCCTCCAGTGCATGGCCCATGGCAGGCACTTACTAAGTGTAATAAGTGTGTGTAAGGGGTGTTGATCATAGGCAGTCTTCGCACTGCTTTCTGTTAGATTTCCTTTATATTAAAATATGAGGTATTGCTTATAAAAAGATCTGAACGAACTTGATATTTCCGAGCTCTCTCCCCACCTGTTAGGCTGGTGGCTGCCTCAGAGAAGGCTCTTTGCCAGATCAGGTGTCCTCACCCTGCCTCCCCTACCTGCTCGTCTACATTGTTTTCTTTACCCAGTTGGTTTGCCTTTGGGTTAAAGAACTTGGTCAGCAGGACATGGAAGGTAGTGTTCCAGGAGTGTTTTATATGGGCTTCAACAGAGATGAAGAAGGTTCCTCACGGCCATATACCAGGCACAAATAAAGCAAAACGTCAGCCCTCTAGAATCCTTGGGAAGCTCTTCTGCACAGGTGAGGTTTCCAGGGATAGGCAGATTTACCCTGAGAAATTCAAACTATTTTAAGTGTTTCCCAATTTAACCATTCTCATTTTAAAGTATATTAGGCACCTCCCTGTGTTTTTAAAGAAGTTTATTTAAAAAAAAATTTTTTTAACAGAAAGGCCTGTATTTTAAAGGCTATTATGCTGTCAGTGTTTCTAGAGGGTGTGACTTGCATCCGGAGCTAATGACCCCAGGCACCTGAAGACACAAATATAAGTTTTATGGTCTTCCTGTTTTCTACTTTGTAATTAGGATGTTGGTTGAAACTTGTACCTGCTGTCACATACCTGTCTTTATAACCCTTCGGCTCTTGCTAATCTGTGATACTAATAAACTGTGAAGTTGGAAATAAACTGTAAAATTGGAAAGCATATCACTAAAAGTTTTATTTGCTTGTTTATATAGTTAAACTTTTGCTCTTTAACCAAATACATGTTCAGTTGAGCATTGTGCTATGCACTGGGGTTACAAAGATGAATAAGATGTGTTTCTTGCTGTAAACAAGAGCAGGGGTTGGGGTATTAGGCCAGTGGGAGCACAGAGAAGGAGCACCTACACCAGACTGAAGGGATGGTGAAAAACAGAGATGCCACTTCACAGGGACTGTGTTCACAGGAAAAGCGAATGGGCAGGCCCCCAGTAGTGGCTTGGAATTTCGTAATCCATGAAGTACATTGCGTATACATTGGGACTTCTATTTTGGCCGCAGAGGCCATTCTTGTGTCTGTGCGTTGTTCTAGGGTAGTGAGAGTCTGCTGTGAGCTGAGCTCCAAATAGGTGAGGTCTTACCTGAAACCAATGGTTTTTCATTTTTCCACTTTATAACATTATTAGTGATGCTAAATGAATCACTTGCTTAAGGTGCTGACCCTCAGATCTCCCCATGGTAAGGGTGTATTTTTCCCTTTAGAGTAGCACATGTAAATATCTTGTTCTCCAAAACCCTCTCACCTAAAGTTTACATGTCCAATGATGAGCCCTTTCTGAATCGCTTATTAGTTACAGATGTCACAAAATTGTGATTTATTTTCTAGTTCCAGCATTTCTTGTACATTTACTGACTGCCAGTGTTCCTTAAAAAGGATTGAAAAGATCTTTATATTCTTTTCTCTTCCCTCTCCCTCTGCCTTTCTTCCAGCCCATCTCTCTTTCAGTCATTGTAGATTAATAGATTTTATTATCCAGTGCATTACAATAAATGAAGCTATTGTTCTTCCTAATATTCAAACTGTCCCAAGTGTGACTAGTGGGGAGCACCTTCGAGCTCTTGATATTAATCCTGGAGCACCTCCTTGTTTTTTGACACAAGATATCCTCAGCTTACCCTGAACATTCCCTGCCCCATCCCTAGAATCAGCCATTTCTCAAGAAGCCATAACCTTTAGAAACCAAGGTTTGGGCATCAGGAGTGCGCGCTGCTATGGAGATGTCATTGCTCTTAGGCATTTTAGTGGCTAAAGCTGGGAAATGTTTTAAAAGAGAAAAAAGTACATTTGTATTGATATTTCTTCTGAAGTATTAATCGGTTTTAAGATCTTTTCTCTTGTTTGTTAGAAATTCAATTAGGGTGATACTTTTAAGCTTATCTAAAAACCTTTCCTCTTAAAAATCTTAAAATTTGTTCTCTTACTCTTACATCTCCAGAGGGAGAAGGGACAATGGCATTAACCTCATGTTACTTTAGGAAAAAAAACAGCACTCACAAAGGTGAGATAAATTGCCCAAAGCAACCATACTTTTAACTGTGTACACTCCTGCTGAAATATTTGTACTCCTTGTGTATGGGAAGGGATCACTGGAGGTGTCTCTTATATGTTATAGTAAGCTTCTTTTATATCATTCATTTTCTATATATCTAAAACACATTTTTAATATTACCAGTATTTATCATTTATTCTGATTGCTTTCAGGTGCAGCTAAATCAAGTCCTGCAGCTAAACCAGGATCCACACCTTCTCGACCCTCATCAGCCAAAAGGGCTTCTTCCAGCGGCTCAGCATCCAGATCTGATAAAGATTTAGAAACGCAGGTCATACAGCTTAATGAACAGGTAATGCATCAGCTCTGGCCACACCTCTAGGAGCAGTGACGTATGTAAGAGGTAGGGGGCCTAGGATCCCCTAGGACTGGGGTAAGGGAGGGAAGGTAAGGAGGAATCCTTGGTTTCAAGTAAGTAAGAATATAAAGAATTGTTCGGGAAGACAAAATCAGTAGCCCATGATGAATAAAAAGTGTTAGTCACAAATCTCAAAGTTGTACGTTAAGATGGGGCAGATGGCTTAGCCTTGCTGCAGACTTCAGGTCACCTTCCCCTCCCCTGTCCCTCAGGGCTGTCATGAGCTCCGGCTAGACCATAGTCCATCCTGCCCACCTCTGACCATTCTAGATAGTGCTGCATTGCATTAGGGTGAGTCTGTCTCCCTCCCTCTCTTTTTAAAGGCTGAGTCAGGGTTAGTCTGTCTCCCTCCCCTTCTCTTTTTTCCCTCCTTCCTTCCTTTCTTCAGCTATTAGTAGTTGAGCTCATTCTATATGAAAGATATTACGCTTAATGCTGGTAGAATAATAGTAGTAAAATAGATACCTTTCCCTCCGTCATAGAACTTGTAGATAGCAATTGCACACAGTAGGTTATTACACGAGCTAAACAAAAAACCTGATTACTTCCCACAATGGCAGAAGTTGGGTGCTGCAGGAGCACCGAACGCAGTATTTGGGGGATCTGAAAGGCCACAATTGTGTTTTAAGTAGAAGAGCTTTCCTTTTAATTTAGCATTCCTCACAGTTATGGTAAAATCTAGCTAGCTCCACTGTCTTTGAAATTTTCATTATAAAATCTTAGGTACTTCTCATCTTTCCTAAGATTATATGTAGCTTAAAAGTAATAAAAGCAACGGGTAGTGGAGGGCCCATACAGGAGAGCCTTTTATCCTGGCTACCCTGCCGCTATGAGAGGAGCCTTTGCTCCAGGGCCCCAGGCTGTTCCCAGCCACTCACTGGGCCAGTCGTGGTGATTAATCTTATTCTTGATGAGCCAGCAAGAGTTTGGAAACAGCTTTTGTGATAATTGTATATTTGTAATCAAGAATCTAGTTTAATGAAGGCAGTTTCTTAGCTAGGGTGTTTCTTTACAATTCTGATCACTTTATGGAAAAAGGTGTAAAAACTTAAGCCATCCAGCAGGTAGGACTTGGATTTGGAAACTGGAATGTTCTAATTACCTGCTGATTCTCAGTTTGAGTTCTGTTTCCAATAATGACTTCTTCTCAATTAAAAGGCAGTAAGGACAGTCATAAAGAGCCTTGGGCCACATGTCTCAGGCTCCAAGAAAATCAGAGTAGACCTAAAGGCTGTAATGCTTTGGACCTAAATCTCTGTAATGCCTTGGACCTAAAGTTGGTCCTCCCATATCCATGGGTTACCACATCTACAGATTCAAGCAACCAAGTATTACAAATATTCAAAATAAAAAATAGCGATACAAACATAAAAACTAATACAAATTAAAAACAATACAACATAACTATTTACATAGTATTAGGTATTATAAGTAATGTAGAGATAATTTAAAGTATACAGGAGTATGTGCGTAGGTTATATGCAAATATGATATCATCTTACATTGTCGTATATCAGGGACTTCAGTATCCATGGGTTTTTGTATCTGAGGGACAATCTGGAATCAATTCCTCTCAGATACCAAGGCACAACTGTAGAACTCTTTTTCCTTAAGGAACCCAAATTCTTTTGGTATCTTTCTTATCTTGTGTTTCTTCATGACTCCTCCCTCTCTTCCCCGTCTACCACACCCAGTGTCCCACCTCTTCAGCCCAAAGTATGACCATGTGGAAACCTTGAGGTTCTCTCCCCCTTACAGCCTGACCCAGCCAGCCCCACTTCCTCTCCTTGGGGCTGGCTCTAGGCTCCCGTTAGCTCTCCAGATCACACACACAGCCCATCCCCAGGGAACTCAGACCTCTAAAATGCCTCCACTAAACCATCCTACCATCCACAATGCCACTCAGAGAACCGAGTGAGAAGAGAGACGAATGGTCCAGTGCCACCTTCCTGTTATAATCCCTTCATTACTTCCAAAAGGCCTCACTCCCCATTTCTGCCCCCTGACACCTTCACACCAAGGAGTGTGCCTCCCCCTGTCTGTCCCTCAGAAGGAAGACACACCCTGCACTGTGAGTCCTTCAACCAATATTACTGAGCACTTACTCCAAATTTATATCCATGGTTAACTGTTGCCGTTCCCTCCTTTTTCTGTCTTGGAGCCAACAGGATGCCCCCCGAGTCTGGGAGGGGGCCCCACAGGCATCATGGTGTTGGAACAAAGAACACTCAGGTGAGGAGAGGCTGAGGGGAGACCCTGATGCTGAAGGGTGAAGCACAGTCTTCATTGAGAAAGGGACAAGTGCCATAAACTTGGAGGATTCTCATTTGCTTGGCCTCTTGCATTTTCTCAGGCAATTTCCCATGATGCACTAAAGCAGTAATACTATGCTAGACCAGTCCCATGAGAGAAATGAATCAAAAGACATACAGTAGGAAAAGTCATAAACAATATAATTAGGGACTTGTTCTGGATAGTGGGTTAGCCAGCCAGAAGTGGGTTGGAGTCAATGGATTAGCCAACTGGAAGTAGGTTGGTCATTGCTCAGGGAGCACAGGTGAGGCCGGGGATGGGTGTCGGTTAGCCCAGGCAGAGACTATAGCCATCACTGAAACAGCAAGGCCTGCAGGAACCTGCAGTCTGTGGCCACACTGGGAGGAGTTGGAAGAATCATAAGAAGAGAGCTGCTTCTCCTTTTGTAAGATCCATCTCCAGCATCTCCTTCATCGCTTAAGCATCTGCCACAACACAAGAGGGATGAGGCTGGCATTGGTCTTTGTGATGGGACTATGACAGTGGGTTTTGCTTGCCAATTGATTTTCATCATATAGGTTAGCTAGTGTTGGTTTTTACTAGGGAATGTTGGTAGTGGCAGCTGTTACCTAATGCATGTGGAATATCACTGAAGCCTGATTTGCACTAAAGGTTTGTCTGGAAAAGCCTCAGCTATTTGTTCAGTGTGCAGAACAAAGCCCTAGGGGGCCAGACAGACCTAGTTTTCGTGGGTGGGATGTGTCCTTGCCTGGGACAGGGGGCTGAGGGGTGGTGACACACCTAAGCTGCCACAGATCATCTGCTGGCACTAGCACAGGATTGAGATGGATTTTGTGTCCAAACCTGGGGAGAGGTAGGTTTGTTTTAAAGCAGGAAAGGATTTCTAGAATAAGAGTTTTCTTTTTTCTGGAATTTAAGCTGGTCACCTTCACTTTTTTTTTTTTTTTTTTTACATCTTACAAATGTGCAAGCTATAGTATTAATAGAAATGAGTTAAAAGCAAACTGGTTCTCCGCTGCTTTGCAAGCAGCCACCTGGGGGCGTCAGTGAGGGTAACCCTGAATCTACAGGATGGATATGGTTTGCCAGGTGCGCAGGAAGAGGATGGACGCTGCATGGGGTCAGTGTGTGTTTGAATGAATCAGTAATTCCAGATGGATAAAGCATACACAAAGGCCCAGAATTATTAGAAGGAGAGAGTAGGACATTTTGCATTCCAAATGTAATTTTTTGAAATTCTATTAGGGATGATTTTTAAGATAATGACAGAGAGATTTTACCTAAGGAGGGCCATGGAAGATTTAATTTACCACCTGAAGCATATACCCTACATAAAAATAAACAAAGGGTTTAAGCAAATGGAGATCCTCAGAGACCAGGAACAGGGTAATAGTTTGGGCCTGAGTGTAGCTGCTGTGCCTGGTAGACCGAGATTTGAAGCCAGATCTAGTCACAACCCCATCAGGGTTTCTTTAGCTCTGGGTGTCCGAGTTCTTGGACCCGCTTGTGACCACTGCCTCCTCCCTTCACTTGGACTGTTCTGTAGCCACCCTGAGAAGCTGCACATCCCTGGAAACTCTGTGAACCAAGATCGAGAGGAAGAAAGAAGGAATGAGGGTTACTGTGGTGAGGGAACAGGACTTCCTTGCCCTCCTGCCTTCCCAGTGATGTACCCAAAGCCCGAACTAGAGAAATTGAGACAGATCCACTCAGCCAGGCTTTCGGTCTCACCCAGTTTTCCTCGTGTCGCGAAGCCCCACTTTCTCCCTGGAGAGCGTTTGTCTCATGTGGCTCAGTATCATTTGTGAAAGGGTCTACAGCGAAGGGCGGCTTCCATGCAAGCGATCTAAGGGAGGGAGAGTCCTCAACAGAAATCTAAATAGCCGTGCTTACAGCCTCTCTCTGCTGCTGCTCTTTCCTCCTCCCATTCTCCATTTCCTGCAGAAGATGAGCAAGTATTTCAGTCTGTTCAGGCAGCTAGAGCAGAGTACTGTACACAGGGTGGCTTACAAACAACAGACATTTACTTATCACAATTCTGGAGACTGGGATGTCCAAGATCAAGGCGCCAGCAGATTCAGCGTCTGCTTGAGGCCCCATTCTTCATAGATGGCACCTTCTCGTTGTCTTCACATGCTGAAAGGATGAATGAGCTCACTTGGGCCTCTTATCAGGACACTCATCCTATTCATAAGGGCTCTACCCCCATGACAGCCACCTCCCAAAGGCCCCACCTCCTGACATCATCACCTTGGGTGTTAGGATTTCAACATACACATTTTGAGGAGATACAAACTTTCAGGCCACAGTAACAAGTTAGAGGAAAGTGTTCCAGCCTATGTTAGCAGCAGACGAAAGCTCACTCCCAGCCTGCGTGGAACCGCACAGGCAGAAGGCCCACTCTGTCCCTGGTTAATAAACGCCATTTGCCTGAAGGGAATGATCAGAGTGCTGTGGAGAATTGGACGTTTTGGCCCAGGGTCAAGCTCCAGACAACAGTCCTGTTGTTTCTCCCTCAGACTTACACATCGGTTATTTCTGTCTCTCTCTCTGTCTCTCTCTGTCACTCTCTGTCTCTCTCTCTCTCCCCCTCTCTCTCCCCCTCTCTCTCTGTTTTGAGTTTTATTTACAGGAATTGCTGGTCACTTCTTATACTATATTTTGGGTGGTTTTTTTTCTTCACTCTCACTCCATTGCAGGTACATTCATTAAAACTTGCCCTCGAAGGCGTGGAAAAGGAAAGGGATTTCTACTTTGGGAAGTTGAGAGAGATCGAGCTGCTCTGCCAAGAACACGGGCAGGAAAATGATGACCTCGTGCAGCGACTAATGGACGTCCTGTATGCTTCAGAAGAACACGTAAGTGTGAGGAGCACGTGACTCCTGTGTTCTAAAATGACTCTCTTGGTCAAAGCACAGTAGATCGACACGCCTTAGAACACGTCCTCAGGACGTCAGTGAGACTTACCACTCAGCTGAGTGCGTTTGATAGTCCCAAAGGAATAAACCTCATTATCATCATGATCCATTGACCCATGCCTATGGGACAGGCAGTCATACATTAATCTGGGAAGAGACGGGTGGGGTGGGGAAGGCTTGGACAGAAAAATATGCTTATGCAGCCAAACTCCAAGTGGTCTGCAGTTCTCTGAGCAAATGAGCATTAAGAATTTGTATATGGATTCCTCCTCCTTCATGCAAATTCGGAGTGTAGTTAAAGGAGAAAATAATCTAGATGCTTTTCCCATCCCCAGAAGGCCCATAACTGACTGTTTTTACTTCGTGGCTACTTGTCTTGGTTACTCATTGCCAGGACGGACCAGAGCTGTGGGACAGCCACATGCACACCTCCTTTTTGGGGAGGACCTGCCACCAGAGTTGCTGTTCACAAGTGCTGATGGAGACCCAGGATGTGGCTGTGTCAGGGTGATGAAAAGCAGATGTGAGAAACGGGGGAGGAATAAGAATCTAGGAAGCAAGGAGAGGAAGGGGGCAGGATGCATGGCAGAGACTGAGGCAAGGCACCCCGGGTCTGCCAGGGGCAGGAGAGAGAGGCCCAGCAGCCAGAGGCGGGGGTGGGAGCCCGATGTGGCTTCACCTTCCACTGAGCCAAGTTGAGGGGTTGGGGTGTCCAGCTTCTTTCATGTCAGGCTGATGCTAGTGGAAGCGTCCCAGTCTCTGGACTGGAGGCCTGTGATGTTCTGAGGGCCTCCCGTGGAATTGTATGTGTTGATATCTCTATAGGACGTAGCAAGCCATCAGCACGTTTGCTTTCTTATTCCAGCTGAATCCCAGGCAAATGTTTACTCCATTTATGCCTCAAAATATTCGCACTGAAATTCTCCTAAACTATAAGGCGCACTGTATCTGTGGTTTGGAAGCTCTCTACCACTTTTTTTTTTCGTTTCTTCCAAATATTTTGGTTTAAATTATTTCTTGGTTATCAATAGCTCAGAATTTGAAGCCCCGAGAATCCACCTGGTTTCCATGATGGCTTCATAAAATACGGTTCTCAGTATTTTCAGATCTGATGGAAGAAACCAGAGACTGGTTTGTAGTGTGTCTGCAGCTGCCACAGCGTCACATATATGATGTCCTGTGTGTACAGAGTGCTTGCCCTCTGTAAGCACTAGATGGACTATGGTTATTCTCTTCACAAGCTTGTTTGAGGCTAAATCAGCTGAGGTCTCCACAGCACCGTGAGGCTGAGCGAATGGCGCTGCTGTCTGCAGTAATGCCTGCTAGTGGGAATAAGGCCAGCATGCAGGATCGAATCTTCTTCCCAACCCTGCACTTCAAACGAGGGAAACCCTGAGTCTAACCTCATGCCCGATTTTGTCCCAAGAGGGAGTCCATGTGCAGGAGCACTGTCTGACAGTGAGCTCCAAATGAAGTGTTGGAGAGGTCCACTGAATTCCCGGCTAAGGATAGGTGGACAGCCTCAGGCAAGAGCTCTTGCCTCCTGGGTGTGATTTCCAGGGGGTCTACCTAGATGACCATACTCAGTTTCTGTTGCGCCATACCCGTCACTACCCGACCCCCACACACACACATCCCAGCACCACCTTGCCACCATCTGGATTGAGAGAGCAATTCCTGCAATGTAAGTGCAACTAAAATGCAGGCATCCCAAGAAGAAATAACACTTTAGGCCAGGCGCGGTGGCTCACACCTGTAATCCCAGCACTTTGGGAGGCCGAGGTGGGCAGATCATGAGGTCAGGAGATCAAGACCACGGTGAAACCCCATCTCTACTAAAAATACAAAAAATTAGCCAGGCA
>NW_012101421.1:4438122-4450143 GCF_000951045.1 Mandrillus leucophaeus
AAAAAAAGAAGAACTAACACTGTAAGGCCTCACCATTCATTAAGACTGAATAATAAGTTTAGCATACACCTCTTCTTCTGAGGCACCTGGGTTGGGGTTTGAGGTAGAAGGGCCTAGGGCTTGATGTGTATTAGCTTATTAGCTCCTGTAATTCTCTAGAGAACCCTGTTGGGATTGTTAGCTATTGTTGTCATCCCATTGTACAGATGAGGGAAACTAAGGCAACAGAGAGGTTGAGTAATTTTCCCAAGTCTATTCCGTTATTCCAGAATAATTCTATTCCAGAATAATTTCCATTTGAACCCTGAAATCTGAATCCTGAGTTTATGTTCTCCCTTCTCCAAGTCTGAGCCACCTTTTAAATGGTATTATGACAGTAGTAATGGCTAATACCGATTGAGCATTTAGTATGTGCTAGGGATTGTATTCATGTCCTACATAGATTTCTGATCTTAACCACATCCCTGTGAGGTGAGTAGTTACTTATCTACATTTTATAGTTGAAATTACTTACCCAATGGCCCATGGTTAATAAGCTCCAGCACTAGGATTTGAACCCAGACTTATCTAACTCAGAGGCTAAAATCATAAGGACTATGTTACCTCCCTCGCCGAGTATTGGTTACCATGGAGCAGGGAGGAAATGAACATAGTACCAATTGGGGAAAGCCTCAACATTGACTGTCTACTTGACAGTCTTCAGTTGAACACACGGAAAGTTTCCAAATTTTTACCTGGGTTTTCTCTAAATAACTCCCCTTATCTCGTTTTATTGATTTGCACTTTCAAAAGCCTAGTTGTGGCCTCTTTTTCTGGGCATTCATCTGATTTTAAATCAGCATCCATGAAGAACTTCAGTTTTCTTCTAGCCAGTTTGTAACTTTTTTAAACCCACTTTGTTGTATCTCTGGCACTGCGCCGACATCATCAAATAGATTTAAGGGAAGGAAGAGAGAGGGAAAGAGACAGGCATTGCCCTGTAAGTATATGCTGGGGAGTACCCAAAATTCAAGAAGAGAATTACTCAGAGTAACCAGGCAGTTGAATCTGGCAGAGAAAACAGCCTTAACATAAATTGCATGTGTGGGTTACCAGAGCAAGATGTTCAAGTGCAGTTGCTGGCTTAATTTTTCTAGTTCCAGGATATTTCTATTGCAACTTTGTGTCTGTAAAACTCCAAAAGAGACACATCAGGCTATACTGAGTTTTCTACAGAGAGTAAGCCGTTTGATCTGGAATATGCCAGGTGTCCTTGTCTGGAATGTGACAAGACCCATTTTTTTAAACCTTGGTTTTTATGCAGAAAGAAAAGCAAGACTGCAGTGGGCCTGGACGCCGTGCTAGGTGCTTTCCATATCCTGTGCATGCCTGACTCTGCCAAGAGGTTCAGGAGCAGCTAGATACTCTCCTTTCTGCCCCCCAGCACTCCACCTCCCGCAGGTCCAAGAAATCATCTGAGATATCTTAAAGCCTCCAAGCATTTTCGTTTCTCCCTGAGAATATGGAATCTGGTTTCTCTGGAACCACGCAGAAACACATAGCCAGTCCTACTCTGGGGGAGTGTGCCTTCCTAAAGCTGTACCCTCGCCTACCTTCCCCTATGTCTATGGTCTGTAAAAGCATCAGTTTTGAAAAGAATGTGCTTAGCGGTTATGATGCCACCATACAGCACTGCCCCCATCTCTGGGAATCCTGCTTTTGCCCCACTGTGCTTTCCCCTGACATTGTGTCCTGTTTTCTGGCCAGCCCCACACTTGGGTGATGGATAGATTTGCACCCATGTGCAGGGATGATGTGCATGGATGATGTGCATAGCATCTGGGAGGAAGTGCCAGCACTTTGTTCATGATGCTGTTGGTACAGCTGTGTGTACAGAACTGAGATGGCACAGATGCCTGGTTGTCTGCCTTTCCCAGAGCCCTCCTACAGATAGAAGGCCAGGTTGTAGCACGTGCTGTTCAGCTGAACATAGATGGACATGCTTTGCTTTGACATTTGAGGTAGGAGGATTTGCTGGGGAGATCTCTTCCCCTGAGTGATTACTTAACACTTTTATTTGGTGATGATTGGCCTCTGATTCTTATATTTAAGCCATCCCAGAATACGATGTGTGGAAGATGTGAAAATCCAGGTGGGAGTTTTGAGTAGAAAATAACAGAGGTGGTTCAATTCCCAGTTGTAGAAACCTAATGGAAGTTTCCAGAGCAGATACTTATTCTCATTATGTTTTCCCCTGATACTTAGCTTGGAGCCACAGGAGTCTGGGCTGAGGCATTGGTTACCGGCTTCCTGTGGATTCTGTCAGCTGAAGGGCACCAGCTTATGAACAGTGACTTGTTTCCTGCAGGGACAGGCTATGCTTCTGTCACTGGAGGTCCTCTTGTTACTGGGCTAAGTGTTGGCTATAGAAAAGACCCAACCCCACCTCAGAGGAGCTCCCAGTCCCAGTAAGGGTGACAGACAGGGACATGACTAACTGGAATATGTGTCAGATGATGACAAATGTGATCATGGAGACATAAATAAACTTGTGTGGGGAGCAGATAAAAGCTGCCTGGAGGACCACACAGAGACTTCACAGCAGAGTTGGCATTTGTGTTGGATGTTACAGGGCGACTGGGAACATCAACAGCTATAGAGCTAAGGTAGGGAGAAACTGCATGAGCAAAGCAGAAAAGACAGCCCGGCAGCCACAGCTGGCATGGTAGCAGGAGACGGCTGCAGGGTGGTGCCTCCCACAGCTAGGAAGCCAGGAGCCGTTGGAGCTTCCTGATGGGCCTTCCTCTCTCCTTTGCCCCCATTTTCCTCCCACAGTGGCCAAGAGCCTTCTTCAATACCGTCTTCCAGTTTGCCTTTCTATCTAATGATTATAAGGAAACTAAAGAATGATAGTCTTCTTACAGTCACTCACAGCTAAACGGAAAGATGTGACTAGATCGATGTGCACATAGTAGAATTATTAAGTGATGCTCTGGTGCATTAGTCTCATATTTGGTATAGGTTTTGCCTGGCCTCCTACTTAGACATGGGTTTAAGTTCTTCATTCTTGTATGAGGCATAGAAAAAGATTGTTTTTTCCCGTGAGCCTGCAGTAGCATTGTGTGGGCTGTGAGCGCTCAGCTGTGATTTGTAACACCTCAGAATTACAGATGTGTTCTGCCAGACTCTCAGACTGCCTTAACTTGCACGCCAAGCATGAGCAATGTATTGATAAATTGGGAGCTTTGCTGGTATTTCCCAGTGAGAGCTGTCTGGGGTCCACAGTTCCTGCAGATGCATGACATCACAGAGGGGTCCTGTGACTGAGACTTAAGCTGGGTTTGCATGAGGAGCAGCTGCCCTGGGCATCTGGAAGCCTCAGAGCCATAGACAAGGCCAGCAAAACTGCCGTCTTGTTAGATGTGTTTGGAAAGGAGGCCTAGCCTAGTGGCTTCCTGGCCCTCTAGTTTGTTACAGGCTCAATGATTACTTGAATCTAGGTCTTTCAACTTTAACTCCATTAGCCCACAATAAACTCCTGGTTGTGACGTGAGCAAATGAGAATTTCTGCAAAATGTAAAACAGATCCTCATTTCTGAAATCTTTTCAGCAGTCTAACATGCACAGAAACAATTATATAAAGAAAAGCATACTTGAGACCAACTGAAGTTTGAGCAATACAATATGGAAGACACCACACTCACGTTCAAGAGTTAGGATGCCGAATAAAACAGCATACCTCACCGCGGGGGGCTCAGAGCCTGGCTGGAGAGACAGATGTGTAACCAGCCACCCAGCAGGAACACGCAGGACTGTGGTGCGCCCTCCCACTGAAGCAGAAACCGAGGATAGGAAGCTTGGGGAGGGAAGCCATTAACTCGGGGGTGCAGGCAGTGAGAGAGGCTTCAGGGAGGAGTGACTTTCTCGTAATTTAGAGGAGTATGTGGCAGGACAGACAGCTGGGAGTTCCCAGCCCACCATTCCTGTCAAACTCCCGTGAATGTTAGTTTCATTCTTCTCCCCTGGATGAGAGGAGAGCACTGGCTTAGGAAGGCCAGTCACTGTCTCTTGTCCTGCGCTGGTCCAGGAAGAAGTTCTCTCCTGCTCCCCTGAGCGTGTACGGCCACGCTGTCGGTGAGGCACTGACTCTGAGCTGAGAGGACCCGCCTCACATGTGCCAGGCAGAGGGCAAAGCATTGTGCAGAGGAAGTGCCAACAGCATAGCTGCTGTGATGCCTAGCGGTCTGGGGTCAATCCGGCAGAAGGGGAGTAAAGAGGGGATCAGGGCTCTGAGATCTCCCCGAGGTCAAAGAGCACCTGCAATTAAAGAATTCAGGAGTGCAAGGGTCAGGAAGACACATGATGTGATCAGAGAGAGCAAGAGGTTGGGCCTAACATTGCAGAGGTGGAGGCAGTTCTAGGTGGTGAACACAGGGTGGCCATGGGGTAGGGAGAGCTCACATTTGCTGAGTAAGGGGCCTGTCGGCACAGTAAGAGACAATGCCAGATTTTATCCCAAGTTTTCAACACAATGTCACTGTCTACTGTTGGTTGTCACAGAAACGGTTACTTTTTTTAAAAATTACTTGCACTTCTAGAATATATTCCAGAGTTTTCCCACTAAGAAATAATAACCACAGCTCACATTTCTGTTTACCATGTGCCAAACACTCTTCTAGGCACTTTACCTATTTTAACTCATTAACTCCTCTATTGGATTCGAGGAGTCCTTTGATTCATTGATTAATGAAATGCATTGAAAATGCTCCTACATGGATGCTCTTATCCCCAACTTTACAGATGAGGAAACTGGGCCCAGAGCAGTTAAGTTCTAGGCCCAAACCCACACAGCCTGTAAATAACAGAGCTGGGATGTGAACTTGAGTCCATGTTGTAACTTTAACATTCTACTTACTGGCTCTCAGAAAATAAGTGGCTTATGACCTTGGCTGATAGTCTGATAGTCTCAGTCATTCATTCTTGAATCCACTGCGATTTGTTCCTCTCAACACAACATGGATTGAGTCTTACATAAGAAAGATGTGGCACCAACAATCCTATCCCTGACTTCAGTAACCTCAGCATCCAGTGGATGGGGCCAAAAGGGTCAAGACAAGATTCCAAATCAGTGTCATAGCAGAGGAAGAAAACAAATGCTGCAGGAGAAGAAAGAAGCGCTGATCTGGAGAGATGATCATGCCATATTTGAATTGGCTAAAGATGGGTTTGTCCTAAGCTCCAGGGAAGAGGGGCCCGACAGACAGGGAAGGGCTTGGGCAGTTCAGTGCCCAGGAGTCAGCATGCCAGGTGTGGGAGGCATGTGCACTTCTGTATGTCCCAGCACATGCTCCAGACTGCATCACAGAAGCTGTGTGCCCTTACCGAGGGAACAGGGAACTCCTCTGATTAGCCATGCTCCGTCAGCTTGGGTGAAAAACAGCAAATATTTTGTGTGAGTTCAGAAAATGAATGAATGTACAGATATGGCTGACTGAAGCCAGCGCTCCCTGGAGTTGGTGTTCATGACGTGCTTTACTGGGTTAGGCAAAGGAATAAATAGGGCTGTTTATTTCTAAACAGTGGGAAGAGCAACTCACCTATCTGATTCTCAGTTAAGTCAAAAGGGCCCCAAGCAGTCTTAGTAGACGTCCCAAAGTCCTTGAGCCAAAGCTCCTGAGCTCCCTCGTTGGGAGGGGCCTCCTTGCCTGGGGCAACCCATGAAATGTGCCTGCTGTCCTTTCCTTAGCCTGGGAGCCTCTAACACTGCTGCTCTAGTGTCTAAGCCTACATCAGGTTAGTAACACAACAAAGGGTCGCCTTCAGGCAGACACTACGGAGCAAGAAGAATGACAGCGAGGGAGGGACTAGGAAATGGAGCAAAAGCCCACATCCCTATCCATTAGTGAGGAGCGACACCCCACCCCCAACATACCACAGAGGCCAGGGGTGCTGCTTTTATATTACAGCAGCTTAACTCATGGTTGTCATGATGCTCTAGGGTCACTGTTTGGTTTACTCTTTTACAAAGGTTAGGAAAGTATGCCATGTATTCTATGAAGATTTCCTTCGGAAACAAAATAGTTGGGTGCCTAAAGCCTGATGACTCTGCTTTCTAGAATGATGTGTTTTTTGATCGCATGGAGAAGCTAAGGCGTCCCTGCACGTGTATTGGCCACCAGAAGCTGGGAGACATTTGCATGGCGAGTTGTGTCTGACTAAGCCTGGTGCCCTCCACAGCCTTGAGACTCCATGCTGGCAGCGGCAGTGGGCTGGGACGCTGCAGGGCCCCATTCCCAGTCAATTGTCTCAGCTGACACTTCTCCCTTGCCCACAGGAGGGCCACACAGAAGAGCCGGAAGCAGAGGAGCAAGCCCACGAACAGCAGCCCCCACAGCAGGAAGAGTACTGACCCGCCCCGGCTGCTCTTGACACTTCCATTGTGCGTGGGAACGTTTCTTCTGGAGAATTGGAACATGTGTGGCCCCAAGCTCAACAGAAACCAGTTGTTCCCAGTCTGCCATTACCATCAACGCACTGTTGCATATGCCAGCCACTGCGCTTGGTTCCCATTTTCTTTGCCAAGGTGTATTAGCGGACGGCCCTCTGGCCGCCTACCCGAGAGATCATAGGGTCACATACATCCAACTTCACCACTTGGCTGCTTGAGATTGGTTCTGCTCTTTTCTTCATTTCTTTCCAGAACAACTCTTTCCCACCCCAACACCACTGCCACCACCCCTCTTTTTATCCTGGTGTGAAACAATGGTAATTTGATATATGGTATTTATATTGGCATTTTTCAACCCAGTGTCACTAGATGTCACACACATTTGTGGTGCTTTGATGTTTGCAAGTCTAACCTCTGAACATAAATTTGGTCAAATGATTGGAACAAAGGGAAACAGATACTTGATATGAAAGCCATAATGATGGTGACTTGTGTCATGGGGGAAAACATAAGGTCAGTTTCTCCCTCTACTCACAATACTAAAGGGAAAAAATGGATTCAAAGCTAGGATTTCAGGGCCCAGCAGTGTTCCTCCATCAGCATGTTAGACAACTACACAGTATGTTGTTAGTTCTGAAAGACATTCACTCAAGGAAAACACCATCTCAACTTTGCCCTGTCACCATGTCCTTTGCCCCCCATGTAGCCCATTTCCCAGGTTATGCTGTTTTGTTTCTCAGGGTCCTCTTTGGTGGGCAGCCACTCTCCCCGAGATGTTGCCATCAGATTTCTGCAGTCCAAAGAGGGTCTGGTTAGGTACAGGTCTTCCTGCCTCATTCCTCTTCCTCTTTGTGTAGGTTTCAGCCACAAAACTGTCATTCACTCTAGGGGATCCCTACTAACGGGTAACTTCAGGTGTGCAGCCCTGAGCTCCAAGGCCCTGCACCATGCCACACACGTGCTGTAAGGCTAGAAGTGAAGACCTTATTCATAGCATAACTGCAAGGGAGAGTCACGGTTCTGCAGCCTGGAGTAGACACTGGAATAACAGCACAGAAAAATCTATGACTCCAGTATCTTCTAGAATAAAGAATTTTCCCTCTTTAACACAAGGGCCCTTCTTGTCATTGACCTTAGCTAAACCATGGCAATTCATAAATAGAGGAAACATTAATGAATTAAAAGCATTCCTTATTTTTTTAACTAATATTTGCACATTTTCTTAGTCTCTTTCCAAGTCTTTGCCTCTTTTATTTCTTTATTTTTATTTTTTCCTTTGACAGATGGTATCCCTTCCTGGATCATTCATTTCACCTTGGTTTCTAACTTTAGGTTTACTTTCACTTGTTATTTGACTTAGCAGGTGCAACAAAAACAAGAAACAAATGTGCCCACCCCACTTCCCGCTTAACTGAAAAGCTTAAAATAAATTTCTGAATTATGTATCCTGAAGCTTTGAAATTTCTTTATTAATTGATGAAATATGAATTCTAAATTCTAGCATTGAAGCTTTTCACCAAAAGAAGTCTCTCCAAAATAAATCTTTTACAGCAAAGTGATATTTATTGAGTTATATGGAAAAGATGGCTTGTATTTTTGAGATTATTACAACACACTGTGCAGACTTGGACAGATGTTCTGTGGTGTTTGGTTTCCCTTTCTTCTCTCTCCTGCTCACTCTGCATTATAGCGGCAGCTTATTTCTCTAAGGCTGGACAGCCTGGCTCTCGGCAGTGACGTCCTCCCACACCTGGTCACAAGTAGTAGTGGCATGTGCTATACACAGCATCATGCTTAACAGCGTGTTGCCCTTCTGAGCCTGTTGTACTCAGTGATCTCTTTTAAAAAAAAAATAGCTCTTGTAAAAGGTCACAATAACTCTATGCAGCTGATACTGCAGTGGTTCCTAGGCCATTCTTCATCTGCTCTGGACATCTCAGTCATACCCAGTGCTCGGTGGATCATGACCAAACCCCTGTCATGTGGATGCACATGAATGGGTAGCAGGGAGTCAGGATCCTGCTTTCTCCAGCAACCCCTTACTGCTGTATAGCTTGCATAAGCCTCCCTGGTGACTCTTGCAGGAACCACTCCATTGTCCTCCAGCTCCCCAGCCTTCTCAGTTACCAACATGCTGGCCAGATCTCTTAGCCTGCAAAGAGAACTTTCCCCAGTCACTATAGTCCATTCTCCTTCCCGAAGGCTTGGGGCAGACCATTCGTTTATTTACAGAAGAGCTATACAGTCTTCTTTCTGGCCCCATCTTAAACGTCTTCTGCCGTGCTGCATCCCAGACGATGTCTCAGATGCTTTGGGGAATCTTTAACAGCTGAATTTGAGTCGGTCTTCTTAGGCTGCACCTCCAGCCTCTGCGCAGACCCCCACTCATTTCCCATGGATGGTGGGACCCCATCATTCTCTCATCTCGGCGTTCAGGGCACGCTTTCCTTGGCGGCCCCTGGTCACGTGTCATCAGGCTGGGCGGGAAGTGTCCCTGGGTGCGTGCTCCACTTCTCCCTCTCAGGAAGCCCAGTTTCATCCTTAGTCCCCTCTCATGCCCACTGTCGGCTGGTTATAGCACTTCCACTGCTGCTGTCAGATAGGAAGTGATCGAAGCAGGGGGCAAAGAGAAAGTCCATGTTTGTTCTAAGCAGAAAAGCAGGAAAAAAAAAAAAAAAAGAAAAACACCTGTTGACCTGAGAGAAGTAAATTCCAGAAGGGAACCAAGAACTCTTCCCTTCCCTGGTGAGTATTTCCATTATTCCGTTAAGGTTTAATATGCATTCAGATTACTTTTACTAAATAGTACACCATAAAGCTTTTGTTATATATTAAATGTAAACTGAAAGGAATGTAAACATATGTATTGTTAATTATAAATATAGATAAGTAATGACATAATAGATGAAAAAGTCTTATTCAGATGTATCACATTCATTTTACATTACCCACCTATTGTCGCATGGTAGAATAGTTTTTTGTCTCTGAATATGTGAATAACTTGACTTGCATTGATCTTTTTACATATTTAATAAAAAAGTATATGTTAAAATCTGCCTGGAGTTACAGATTCTTACATTTTTATGCTGAAGATTCCCTTTTCAGTCAGCATGCGAATAGCAATAGATTTGTGTGGATTTACACATCTACCCACATTTTATTATGATTGACACGGGGAGGTGTCTTTGTTCTTATTGATGGCAAATGTTGTTAACAGGAGTTACAGACTCATATTTGATCTCAAATGTAGCAGCTATAATACCTTTTAAAAACTTTGCCAAACAAAAAAAAGAAAGAGAAAACATTCCCTTGGGAAACATCCCCCATGCAAGCAAACAGAATCGTAGGTCCTGCAGGTCCGGCCTACTCCATCTGGACGAGACAGTGCTGGGCAAATAGGAAACTGAGAGAAGCAGGCAGGTGTGCCTAAGTACAGCTTTGTGGCAGAATGACCTGCTTGACAAAAGCCCTTTGAGTAAGTGTTTGTTGACGTTAAACGGCAATGATTTATCGACATGAGCTATAACCATAATAACAATTTCACAGATACAGGAAGAGGTGAAAAGAGAAATGTATTTCACCTGGCCCAGTAATCACCTGTGGAGACTGCAGAGCAGGTCACAGTGGGATGCAGACGTTACCCTGGAGCCTGCAGGTTACTGGACTTCAGCTAATACCCTTTTCACCCTGAAGGGTGCCAGCCTTCCCTACGCTGCTTCCAAGCACCACCTAGAGGCCAGTTTGGTTTCTCCAATGTCCTTTGGCCACTATTTTCCAGTCGCTTGCCTTTAGGCACATTTCTATTAAAATAAGTGGGAAAATAACAGAAGGCAAAGATGTTACCCCTCTTCTCCATCTACATTCATTTCCTCCCAAGGTACACTTGTGACAGAAGTTTGTGAGCCATGACCTGGGTTTGAAATCTCATGTTCAAAGTACATGTGTGTTTCCTGTTTAATCCACCAGCTCTGGGGTTTTAAACACTTGATCTTATACTTAGACATTTGTGCACAGACAAAAATACATGTGATTCAGCTTAAAAAATATACACTGGTGGACTCTAGTAAATCTGTCACTGATGGTTCAAAGGTGGTGAAATAATATGCTTGTTCTACGTTATTAAATCTGACATCATCTCTCAAAATTTGTTGCTTCTGGTACTATGAGTAGGCTCAAGTTCAGAGACACCCCTTCCCAAAAAAAGTTAATGGAATTCCACTGGATTTGAGTTATAAAATGCCAGTTCTCTAAAACACAGACAGACAACTTAGTTTCTGACTTTATTCCTTTTAACTGCTAGAACACAACTATGATCATTAATTAAGGCTACTATCACTCGTAATAACTTTTACTGACCCAGTTTCTCAGCACTGAGGCAATGTTGCCAAACAGCACAAATGATGGATAAAAACATATCCCTGGATGTCTAATAGCTCCTGTCTTGCTGAACTAGGAACTCGTAAAAGATGTTTTCCACTCATTAGAGGAGTCCTGGCTTTACTTGCCTAAAGAAAAGCAAAGCTAAGGAGAAAATCCATTGATTCCTGGAGGACCCTCATGTGGCACCGGGACTTTGGATCACAAGACTGCCCCATGGGCAGACCCCCCAACTCTGAGCCGGACCCCATGTTTTGTATAGATTAGGGGTACACAGAAGGTGCATTTACTGAGGCTGTGCTTCTGTTTTGGGTTTACAAATGTAATCAAAATGGAAAGCCCAGCTGAAGTTAATTTGTTGGATGCCTTTTTCTCTCAATTCACTGGGAAAAAAATGTTAAACTTTTTAGCTTCCAAGTTTTAATTTCTAAAACAGGTTTCTTGTGGTATTTTGCAACTATTTTATCATCAAACCTGGGAATAAATTGTTTTTAAAGGGTAATGATATATTAATGTACCTTTGAATTTATGATTCTCAGTAGGAAACTAGCCCAAGACCTAAATGTGTTCTTTTCTAGAGAATAAACAAGTTAAGTACATGTTTCCTTCTGTGTAGCTAACATCCTCATATTTTCACACTACGGTATTTCTTTAGGTCTTGAAGGTTATCCACATAAAATAAAAAAATTTTAAGATATGTTTAGTAAAACGTTTTTGTCAAATCTGAGAGCTTAAATGAAACTTTGGAAATTAAAAAGTAATGAAAAGGTTTCATAAATGTGTCCGGAACTTACTACTATGATGCTGTGTTCTAATCTGATATATTTATTACGCAGATGAAACATGAGCTTCTAATGGAACAGTTTGTCTTCCAGCTTGAACTTTTAGAAGAAGACCACAGAAAACCAGGCCAAAAGTTAGTCTCCCATACACGAAGTTATGTCAAGATAGGCTCAGAGGCCATCCTGTCCTGCAGACAAAGACATTCTCCAGTCACCTGAGCTTAAACGAAAATACAGAGAAGGAAAATGTGAATTTTACCCCAGAACTTTTTTTTTAATATTGTACTTAAATTCTGGGATACATGTGCAGAACGTGCAGGTTTGTTACATAGGTATGCATGTGTCATGGTGGTTTACTGCACCCATCAACTCTTCATCTAGATTTTAAGCCCCACATGCATTAGGTATTTGTCCTAATGCTCTCCCTCCCCTTGA
>NW_012101421.1:4454323-4456639 GCF_000951045.1 Mandrillus leucophaeus
TTTTTCCTGAGATGGAGTTTCGCTCTTGTTGCCCAGGCTGGAGTGCCATGGTGCAATCTCAGCTCACTGCAGCCTCCACCTCCCGGGTTCAGGCGATTCTCCTGCCTCAGCCTCCTAAGTAGCTGGGATTATGGACACGTGCCACCACACCCAGATAATTTTTGTATTTTTAGTAGAGACAGGATTTTGTCATGTTGGCCAGGCTGTTCTCAAAACTCCTGACCTTAGGTGATCCTCCTGCCTCAGCCTCCCAAAGTGCTGGGATTACTTTTTGATGGTGTTTTGTTTTATGTAAATTTAAGTTCCTTGTAGATTCAGATATTAGACCTTTGTCAGATGGGTAGATTGCAAAATTTTTCTCCCATTCTGTAGGTTGCCTGTTCACTCTGATGCTAGTTTCTTTTGCTGTACAGAAACTCTTTAGTTTAATTAGATCCCATTTGTCAATTTTGGCTTTTGTTGCAATTGCTTTTGGTGTTTTTGTCATGAAGTCTTTGCCCATGCCTATGTCCTGAATTGCTTAGGTTTTCTTCTAGGGTTTTTATGGTTTTGGGTTTTACATTTAAGTCTTTAATCCATCTTGAGTTAATTTTTGTATAAGGTGTAAGGAAGGTGTCCAGTTTCAGTTTTCTGCATATGGCTAGCCAGTTTTCCCAGCACCGTTTATTAAATAGGGAATCCTTTCCCCATTGCTTGTTTTTGTCTGGTTTGTCAAAGATCAGATGATTGTAGGTATGTGGTGTTTCTGAGGTCTCTGTTCTGTTCCATTGGTTTATATGTCTGTTTTTTACCCATACCATGCTGTTTTGATTACTGTAACCTTGTAGTATAGTTTGAAGTCAGGTAGTGTGATGCCTCCAGCTTTGTTCTTTTTGGTTAGGATCGTGTTGGCTATACAGGTCTTTTTTGGTTCCATATGAAATTTAAAGTAGTTTTTTCTAATTTTGTGAAGAATGTCAATGGTAGTTTGATGGGAATAGCATTGAATCTATAAATTACTTTAGCAGTATGGCCATTTTCACGATATTGATTCTTCCTATCCATGAGGATGGAATGTTTTTCCATTTGTTTGTGTCCTCTCTTATTTCCTTGAGCAGTGGTTTGTAGTTCTCCTTGAAGATGTCCTTCATGTCCCTTGTAAGCTGTATTCCTAGGTATGCTGTTGTCTTTGTAGCAATTGTGAATGGGAGTTCATTCATGATTTGACTTTCTGTTCGTCCATTGTTGGTGTAAAGGAATGCTTGTGATTTTTGCACATTGATTTTGTATCCTGAGACTGCTGAAGTTGCTTATTAGCTTAAGTTTTGGGGCTGAGACGATGGGATTTTCTAAATATGGAATCATGTCTTCTGCAAACAGAGACAATTTACAATTTGACTTTCTCTCTTCCTATTTGAATACCCTTTATTTCTTTCTCTTGCCTGATTGCCTTGGCCAGAATATTGTGTTGAATAGGAGTGGTGAGAGAGGGCATCCTTATCTTGTGCCAGTTTTCAAAGGGAATGCTTCCAGCTTTTGTCCATTCAGTATGATATTGGTTATGGGTTTGTCATAAATAGCTTTTATTATTTTTAGATATGTTCCATCAATACATAGATTATTGAGAGTTTTTTAACATGAAGGGATGTTGAATTTTATCGAAGGCCTTTTCTGCACCCATTGAGATAATCATGTGGTTTTTGTCATTGGTTCTGTTTATGTGATGGGTTACATTTATTGATTTGCGTTACGTTGAACCAGCCTTGCATCCCAGGATTGAAGCCAACTTGATCGTGAGGGATAAGCTTTTTGATGTGCTGCTGGATTCCATTTGCCAGTATTTTATTGAGGATTTTTGCATCCATGTTCATCAGGGATATTGGCCTGAAGTTTACTTTTTTTGTTGTGTCTCTGCCAGGTTTTGGTATCAGGATGATGCTGGCCTCATAAAATGAGTTAGGGAGGAGTCCTGTCTTTTCAATTGTTTGGAATAATTTTAGAAAGAATGGTACCAGCTCCTCTTTGTCCCTCTGGTGGAATTTGGTTGTGAATCCGTCTAGTCCTGGGCATTTTTTGGTTGGTTGGTAGGCTATTACTGCCTCAGTTTCAGAACTTGTTATTGGTCTATTCAGCAATTCGACTTCTTCCCGGTTTAGTCTTGGGAGGGCACGTGTGTCCAGGAATTTATCCATTTCTTCTAGATTTTCTAGTTTATTCCCATAGAGGTGTTTGTAGTATACGCTGATGGTAGTTTGTATTTCTGTAGGATCAGTGGTGATATCCCCTTTATCTTTTTTTATTGTATCTATTTGATTCTTCTTTCTTTTTTTTTTTTTT
>NW_012101421.1:4456829-4466409 GCF_000951045.1 Mandrillus leucophaeus
ATGTTAGCCAGGATGGTCTCGATCTCCTGACCTCGTGATCCACCCGCCTCGGCCTCCCAAAGTGCTGGGATTACAGGCTTGAGCCACCGCGCCCGGCCTGATTCTTCTTTCTTTCTTATTAGTCTGGCTAGTGGTCTATTTTGTTAATTTTTTAAAAAAAATCAGCTCCTGGCTTCACTGATTTTTTTGGAGGGTTTTTTTTTGTTTTTGTTTTTGTTTTTGTTTTGTCTGTATCTGCTTCAGTTCTGCTCTGATCTTAGTTATTTTTTTGTCTTCTGTTTTGGATTTGTTTGCTCTTGCTTCCCTAGTTCTTTTAATTGTGATGTTAGGGTGTCGATTTGAGATCTTTCCAGCTTTCTGATGTGGGCATTTAATGCTATAAATTTCCCTCTTAACACTGCTTTGGCTGTGTCCCAGATATTCTGGTACATGGTCTCTTTGTTCTCATAAGTTTCAAGAGCTACTTGATTTCTGCCAGAATTTTGTTATTTACCCAGGAATCATTCAGGAGCAGGTTGTTCAATTTCCATGTAGTTGTGTGGTTTTGAGTGAATTTCTTAATCCTGAGTTCTAATTTTATTGCACTGTGGTCCAAGGTACTGTTTGTTAGGATTTTAGTTATTTTGCATTTGCTAAGAAGTGTTTTACTTCCAATTATGTGGTCGATTTTAGAATAAGGGCCACGTGGCACTGGGAAGAACGTATATTCTGTTGATTTGGGGTAGAGAGTTCTATAGATGTCTATTAGGTCCATTTGATTCAGAACTGGGTTCAACTCCTGAATATCCTTGTTAATTTTCTGTTTTGTTGATCTGTCTGATATTAACAGTGGGGTGTTAAAGTCTCCCACTATTATTGTGAGGGAGTCTAAGTCTCTTTGTAGATCTCTAAGAACTTGTTTTATGAATCTGGGTGCTCCTGCAATGGGTGTGTATATATTTAAAATAGCTCTTCTTGTTGCATCGATCCCTTTAAATGCCCTTCTTTGTCTTTTTTGATTTTTGTTTAAAGTCTGTTTTATCAGAGACTAGGATTGAAACTCCTGCTTTGTTTTTTTGTTGTTTTTTTTTTCCTCCATCCCTTTATTTTGAGCCTATATGTGTCTTTTTACGTGAGATGTGTTTCCTGAATACAGCACACCAAAGGTGCTTGACTCTATCAAATTTGCCAGCCTGTGTCTTTTAACTGGGGCATTTAGCCCATTTACATTTAAGGTTAATATTGTTATGTGTGAATTTGATCCTGTCATCATAATGCTAGCTGGTTATTTTGCACACTAGTTGATGCAGTTTCTTCACAGTGTCATTGGTCTTTATATTTCGGTGTGTTTTTGCAGTGGCTGGTACCAGTTTTTCCTTTCCATATTTAGTACTTCCTTCGGGAGTTCTTGCAAAGCAGGCCTGGTGGTGATGAAATTCCTTAGCATTTGCTTGTCTAGAAAGGATTTTATTTCTCCTTTGCTTATGAAGCTTAGTTTGGCTGGATATGAAATTCTGGGTTGAAAATTCTTTTCTTTAACAATGTTGAATATTGGCCCCCACTCTCTTCTGGCTTGTAGGGTTTCTGCCGAGAGATCCACTGTTAGTCTGATGGGCTTCCCTTTGTAGGTGACCTGACCTTTCTCTCTGGCTGCCTTTAACATTTTTTCCTTCATTTCCACCTTGCAGAATCTGATGATTATGTGTCTTGGGGTTGATCTTCTTGTGGAGTATCTTAGTGATGTTCTTTGTCTTTCCTGAATTTGAATGTTGGCCTGTCTTGCTAGGTTAAGGAAGTTCTCCTGGATAATATCCTGAAGTGTGTTTTCCAGCTTGGTTCCATTCTCCTTGTCTCTTTCAGGTACTCCAATCAATTGTAGATTTGGTCTTTTAACGTATTCCCGTATTTCTTGGAGGCTTTGTTTGTTCCTTTTCATTCTTTTTTTTCTAATCTTGTCTGCATGCCTTATTTCAGCAAGGTGGTCTTTAAACTCTGGTATCCTTTCTTCTGCTTGATCGATTCAGCTATTGATACTTGTGTATGCTTCATGAAGTTCTTGTGCTGTGTTTTGCAGCTCCATCAGGTCGTTTATGTTTCTCTCTAAACTAGTTATTCTAGTTAGCAGCTCCTGTAATCTTTTATCAAGGTTCTCACCTTCTTTATATTGGGTTAGAACCTGCTGCTTTAACTCAGCAGTTTGTTATTATCCACCTTCTGAAGCCTACTTCTGTCAATGGGTCCATCTCATCCTCTGTCCAGTTCTGCACCCTTGCTGGAGAGGTGTTGCGATCATTTGGAGAAGAAGAGGCATTCTGGTTTTTGGAATTTTCAGCATTTTTGCACTGGTTTTTCCTCATCTTCATGGATTTATCTACCTTTGATCTTTGAGGCCTATGACCTTTGGATGGAGTTTTTGCTTTACATCCTTTTTGTTGATGTTGATGGTTTTTTCTGTTTGTTTGTTTTTCTTCTAACAGTCAGACCCCTCTGCTACAGGTCTGCTGCAGTTTGCTGAAGGTCTATTCCAGACCCTGTTCTCCTGGGTATCACCAGCGGAGACTGCAGAACAGCAAAGATTGCTGCCTGCTCCTTCCTTTGGAAGCTTCATCCCAGAGGGGCATGGGCCTGATGCCAGCCAGAGCTCTCCTGTATGAGGTGTCTGCCGACCCCTGTTGGGAGGTCTCTCCCAGTCAGGAGTCACAGGGGTCAGGAACCCACTTGAGGAGGCAGTCTGTCTCTTAGCAGAGCTGGTGTACTATGCTGAGAGAATCTCCGTTGTCAGGATCAGCTGCTCTCTTCAGAGCCAGCAGGCAGGAAAGGCTAAGTCCACTGAACCTGCGACCACAGCCCCCTCTCCCCAGGTGCTTTCCGCAGAGAGATGAGAGTTTTGTCTGTAAGCCCCTGACTGGAGCTGCTGTATTTCCTGCAGAGATGCCCTGCCCAGTGGGGAGGAATCTAGAGAAGCAGTCTGGCCACAGCCGCTTTGCTCCACTGTGGGGAATTCCATCCAGTCCAAACTTCCTAGTCTCCTTAGCACTGTCAGGGGAAAACCACCTACTAAAGCCACAGTAATGGCCGTCACCCCACTTCCCACCAAACTCAATCGTCCCAGTCCGACTCCAGACTGCTGTGCCCACAGTGAGAATTTCAAGCCAGTGGTTCTTAGCTTGCTGGGCTCCATGAGGAGGGACCCACTGAGCGAGACCACTTGGCTCCCTGGCTTCAGCCACCTTTCTAGGGGAGTGGACGGTTGTCCTGTCTCACTAGAGTTCTAGGTGCTGCTGGAGAATGAAACAATCCTGCAGCTCAGTGCCTGCCCAAACAGCTGCCCAGTTTTATGCTTGAAAACCAGAGCCCTGGTGGTGTAGACTCAGGAGGGAATCTCGTGATCCGTAGATCACAAAATTCCGTGAAGAAAGCGTAGTACCCTGGGCAGGTAGCACAGTCCCTCACTGCTTCCCTTGGCTGGGGGAGGGAGGTCGCGGACTCTGTGCACTTCCCAGGTGAAGCAACGCCCCACCCTGCTTCTGCAGCTCTCAGTGGGTCACGCCCACTACCTAACCAGTCCCAGTGAGAGGAACTGGGTACCTAGGTTGGAAATACAGAATCACCCCCACCTTCTGCATCGGTCTCGCTGGGAGCTGCAGACCGGATCTGTCCATTTTCAGTTGTTCTTGGGAGAATGGTTTTGAAATATCACAAGATGTTTCCCAGTCATACCTAAGACATCATCACCACAGCACCCAAGGTTTTGTTTAGTTTTACTTTCTCAAAAGTTTGGATGTCATTTACTTCTGGGTGAGAACCATTCCTTTTAAGCCAAAGATTTAATAGGCACAGAGTGAATGGTTGTGTTTGTCATATCCACAGTAGATCTAAAAAGGCTCAAATGTAAGAATTATCTCTGCTGAGAAGACAGTGGTAGAAATTGACAGGCATATTGTATCTCCACCATTTTTTACCAAGCAAAGACTCTACAGTATAGGTAACTCCTAGTTGGAACACACGATTTTGTTACGTAATAGCCAGTTTACATACAACCTAAAAGCAATACCTTGGACCACACAGCTATGCACTCAACATATAACATTGTGAAATAACTTCATTTAAGTGCTAAAAAGAGAATGATTATCAAAATCCAGCATGCTTCCTTGTGATGTTCTGTGACCCAAACTGGTTTCCAGGCTGCTGTGAATGTTTCTCTCATTTTCTTGTGTGACTGTCCTGCATTCCACAAAGCCAAAAAAGAAAACAGTGGATTTATGTATAGAAGTGCCCCAAACCCAATATGTATGTGCTTGTAGGCCTAAACTTATTATAAGCTTTGGAAAACCTAGAATGAGGGCTCCTGAACGGTTTGCCGGTATAGGCTTCTGCTCCCTGGTTGACTTCCGTTTTCCATGGGAGTCCTTTTACGTAGTTTTCCTTCTTAAGGAAACAGAGAGAATGGAAAAGGTGACAATGATATGAGATATAGTCCCTCTTGACTTCAAGATATTTTAAGAATATTCATGTGTCCGGGCACGGGCGCTGTGGCTCACACCTGTAATCCCAGCACTTAAGGAGGCCGAGGCAGGCAGATCACCTGAGGTCAGGAGTTTGAGACCGGCCTGGCCAACATGGTGAAGCCCCATCTCTACTAAGAATACAAAAATTAGCTGGGCGGCCAGGCATGGTGGCTCAAGTCTGTCATCCCAGCACTTTGGGAGGCCGAGGCGGGTGGATCACCTGAGGTCAGGAGTTCGAGATCAGCCTGGCCAACATGGTGAAACCCCGTCTCTACTAAAAACACACAAAAAAATTAGCGGGGTGTGGTGGCGGGTCCCTGTAATCCCAGCTACTCGGGAGGCTGAGGCAAGAGAATCGTTTGAACCCAGGAGGCATAGATTGCAGTGAGCCGAGATCGCACCATTGCATTCCAGCCCGGGCGACAGAGCGAGACTGTCTCAAAAAAAAAAAAAAAAAAAAAAAAACTAGCTGGGCATAGTGGCGCATGCCTGTAATCCCAGCTACTTGGGAGGCTGAGGCAGGCAAATCCCTTGAACCTGGGAGGCAGAGGTTGCAGTGAGCCGAGATCGCACCATCGCACTCTAGCCTAGGGGACAAGAGTGAGACTTCATCTCAAGAAAAAAAAAACAACCATGTGACCTTCAAGTCACTTGTTCCTGTTTTTGAAATAGTATGCTGAGGGATTTGGTCATATCATTAGCCCAGACATAGCCTGACAAGACCAGCCCTTGTGTAATGAGATTGGTTTGAGGTAGGAACTGTACTTGCTTTGTAGGATGGGCAAGAGGAGACTCCAGGCTCTGGATGGGAAGCTGAAGGCTGACCAAGGGTGGATGAGAAAGAGGGCCTGCAAAGGGGACTCCACAGAGGCCACACGCGGGACAAGAGCAGCACCCGACTCCAGGCTGCATCCATCGTATGGAGGTCTGTGGTCATTTCGCCCATTCACCTTTCTCCTCTGGAGAACCCAAACCCCGGAAACCAGAGGGAATTGACTGCTGCTTCTCAGGTAGGGTTTCATTCATGGTCACGTTTCTGTACTGAAAAAGATGGGTATATTGAAGCGTTGACTGCCTCCTCAAGAAGAAACAGGAAGTGATCATTACCAAACAGAGGCTCCCTTTAAATTTAAAATGTATAGCCAAGATAAGCAGCTAACACTACCTAAGAAAGACCCCAAATAAATGTTTAAGCTAAAAAAAGCACAGGGTTGGGGATAGGGCATGTTTTTGTTTTGTGTTGCAATTTCGTTGTTTTTAAAGGCTGAGGACCAACTATGGGCGAAGCACAGGACTCAAAAGTAACTTTACTCCTAAAATATATCATTATCCTTTTTTTATTATTATTTTTCTTGCTCTGTCGCCCAGGCTGGAGTGCAGTGGCATAATTTGGGCCCACTGCAACCTCCACCCCCTAGGTTCAAGTGATTCTCCTGCCTCAGCCTCCTGAGTAGCTGGGACTACAGGCGTGTGCCAACATACCCAGCTAATTTTTTGTATTTTTTAGTAGAGGCAGGGTTTCACCATATTGGCCAGGCTGGCCGAAGTGCTGGGATTAAGGCGTGAGCCATCACGCCCGGCCTCATGTCACGATCTTTTAAGTTATTCTAAAGGAGCTCTATAGAGTGGGGTATTCTGAATCCATTAAGTTAGGTCTTGCCTTAATCCAAAAAAATAAACTAAAGCATGTTTTTAAGGCAGTATATTACATATAAATGAGGGAATCGGCATGAAGGGAAAGTAAGGCGGGGGGAAAGGATGAAGCCAGAGGTAAAGTTAGGAGCCTTACACATGCCCTGAGGTCTTCTAGACTTTACTGGGACTAAAGGAGAAAAAATGACCTCTATCCTTCCTAGCAGCCAACAGAGAGGAAAGTACAACCAGCCGTCTGTATCTGCAGGGTCCACATCCACAGATCAACCATGTATCAAAAATATTTTAAAATACATAGAAAATAATACAAATTTTTAAAAAATACAATATTAGAACTACATAGAGTCCCTGATATACAGTGGTTAAACTTTCCATTTTTGGACTTTATGATGAATTTATCAGGATATTGAATGCATTTTCAACTTATGAAATATTTGACTTAAAAGTGTGTTTATTGAGAAGTAACCCCATTGTAGGTGAGAGCATCTGTACTTTACTTTTACATTGCATTAGGTATTATAAGTAATCTAGATATGATTTAAAGTATATGGGAGAATGTGTGAGGGTTGTATGCAAATACCATACCAGTTTCTGTCAGGGACTTGAGCATCTGTGGATTTTGGTATCTACAGAAGCAGTGTTTGGGGGGCTGGGGGGCAGATGGGGGGTCCTGTTTAAACAAATCAGTTACTTGGGAGTACAGATACTTAGCCTAAGAGAAATTTCTCGGTGTTACCTCCTAGAAAGACATTGAATGATGTAGGGAGGCTGACTTTAACAACGTCTCACAGCAAATACAGTAACACTGTAATAGGACTGCTTCCAACTATCCCTGATGACATAATGCCAAGATGCGGTTCAGTCGAAAGCAATCTACCAGGGACTGGAGCTGTCTGTGCATGTAAACTGCTCCTGGGAGGTCGGGCTTCATCCCAGCATAAACTATAGAATCACGGGACAATGATGGGGGCGAGGGGAAGGGCACTCCAAGCTACTCCCTGCAGCCTAAGTTTAGTAAATACTGAATGGCAGTGTGACCTTGGCAACTACTAGAGGACAGACGCGGAATGCTGCTGGTCAACACCCGGTTCCTTTCCCAGCAGTCAGCACATGGAGGGGAGGGGCTGTTCTCAGGCTACAGGCTGAGGAGCCTGGCCAGGCCACAAGCCACAGGCCACCCCACCCCTGGCGGGTGGGAGGAGGGGGGCCACGGGCCGGGTCACACTTTTCCCCAGAAGCATCATAAGGGTTTGACTTTTGTGAGTCTGTTTTGCGTTTGGTTTTGGTTTTTCAATTATCCTTGGTAATTTACTGATAGGGAAATTTTCAGTGTAGATTGCAGATATGAAGCTATTAGCTGTTCCACACTCCTGTAAGCCTTAAAATTGTCCTGGAGAAAGCCCACTGACAGACGGTATGCTTCCTGAATCAAAACACAAGTCTGTAGGGGAAAAGAGAATAATATTGTGATAAAAATCTTTTTATATCTATGAACCTTTTACAGGTTACAAAATGGCTTCAAAGATGACAATTATTAGAGGAGAAAGAGAATAGGCTTTGAAAATTACCTAACTGGATTCCAATTCCAGCTACACCAATTCTACCTGTGTACTTTTAAATAAATTGCACATAATTTCTGAGCCTCAATTTCTTCATCTGAATATATAGATGATACCTACCTTGCACAGTTTTGAAAAATAAGTGAAGATGGTGTGTATAAAGTACCTTGAACGTAGTTGATAATAAACGGTGGCCAGGCGTGGTGGCTCACACCTTAATCCCAGCACTTTGGGAGGCCAAGGTGGGCGGATCATTTGAGGTCAGGAGTTTTGAGACCACCCTGGATGACATGGAGAAACCCCATTTCTACTAAAAAAAAAATGATACAAAAATTGGCCGGGTGTGGTGGCATGCACCTGTAATCCCAGCTACTCGGGAAGCTAAGGCATGAGAATTGAACCCAGGAGGCGGAGGTTGCCATGAGTCGAGATTGCGCCACTGCACTCCAGCCTGGGTGAGAGTGTGAGACTCTGTCTCCACAGAAAAAGGCCAGGCGCGGTGGCTCACGCCTGTAATCTCAGCACTTTGGGAGGCTGAGGTGGGCAAATCACAAGGTCAGGAGATCGAGACCAGCCTGGTGAATATGGTGAAACCCTATCTCTACTAAAAATACAAAAAATTAACTGGGCATGATGGCGGGCGCCTGTAACCTCAGCTACTCGGTAGTCTGAGGCAGGAGGATTGCTTAAACTTGGGAGGCAGAGGTTGCAGTGTGCCAAGATTGCAGCACTGCACTCCAGCCCATGTGACAGTGTGAGACTCTGTCAGAAAGAGAAAGAAAGAAAGAAAGAGAGAAAGAGAGAAAGAGAGAAAGAGAGAAAGAGAGAAAGAGAGAGAGAGAGAGAGAGAAAGAGAGAAAGAGAGAGAGAGAGAGAAAGAAAGAGAGAGAGAGAGAAAGAGAGAAAGAGAGAGAGAAAGAGAGAGAGAAAGAAAGGAGAAAAAGAAAAAGAAAGAAAGAGAAAGAGAGAAAGAGAGAGAGAGAAAGAAAAAAAGAAAGAAAAAGGAGAAAGAAAGGAGAAAAAGAAAAAGAAAGAAAGAGAAAGAAAGAAAAAGAAAGAAAGAAAGAAAAAAGCAAGCAAGGAAGAAAAGTTAGCTATTTTACTAATTTTGGCTTCAATAGCAATCCTGTGAGGGAGGTAGTACAGATACTATGGATATTATAATAATAATCGTATTAGCCTGATGCTAAACATTTCCACACTTCCCACTGCTTTCACTGCCCTGCAGCAAGAGCAGTCCTAGGCAGCCATATGTTACGTGGTTCAGAGTGGGCGTCTAACCCAGGGCCAGTTCGTATTTAGGGTTTTCAAGTGACCACATAGTCTGCCTCTCTGATGGCAATTAGATCCTCCCTCTGCTCTCCCCTCCCCTCTCATTTGCACTAAGGATTGAGGACCTTAGCAGTGAGTACCAGAGCTTGAAAGGATGCACAGGGAACGAAGCCACAAGGAAGGATCACAGCATGCTGATGTTATATATGAGCAGTTGCTCTGAAATAGAAAAAAGATGAAAGTGGCCAAAAGAAAAGAGAGGCCTGGGCGCGGGGACTCCCACCTGTAATCCCAGCACTTTGGAAGGCTGAGGCAGGAGGATTGCTTGAGGCTAGGAATCTGAAACCAGCCATGTCAACATAGCAAGACCCTGTCTCTACAAATAATGTAAAAATTAGCTGGGTGTGGTGACACACACCTGTAGTCCTAGCTACTTGGGAGGCTGAGGCAGGAGGACGGCTTGAGCACAGGAGGCTGAGGCTGCAGTGAGCTAGGATTGTGCCACTGCACTTCAGCCTGGGAAGCAGAGCAAGACTCTCTCTCTGGAAGGAAGAAGGAAGGAAGGAAGGAAGGAAGGAAGGAAGGAAGGAAGGAAGGAAGGGAGGGAGG
>NW_012101421.1:4466669-4510806 GCF_000951045.1 Mandrillus leucophaeus
AAGGAAGGAAGGAAGGAAGGAAGGAGGGAAGGAAGGAAAGGCAGACACTCAGGAAAGAACCAAGGAAGGTTTTAAATAAGATTTTCTGGAATCTGGTTGACCAGATTTATAGAACTCACATTTATGTGTAATTAACATAAGTCAGAGGTAACTTAAATGAGTCGCTTCTTTGCAACCTAAGACATTCTCATGAAGTGAGGCTCTTGAAAGGGAATAACTTTCCCAAGTTTATAGAACAGAAGGGACCTTCAAGATAATCCAATGCCAAGCCCAGCTGAGCGCCCAGATGACAGCCAGCATCACCTGCCAGCCCAGTGCGGGAAGAAGCCAACCTGGACATCCAGCCCCCTCGAGCCTTCAGATGACTCCGAGCATCTGTCCCTCTGACAGCAACCACAGGAGAGACCTCGAGCAAGAACTGCCCCACTATCCCATGGCACCATAAGAGATCATCATAAATTGGTTCACGTCACTAAGTTTAGGGTGGCTTCTTGTGACACAGCAATAGATAACTAGAACAATGTAGTTGACAGTGAAGGATAGATTTCATTTTGTTATTTGTACAGGCATTAGGCAAAAAGAATGTGAATTGTGTCACATTTATGCTGTAACAGCTGTGAAATAATTTGAGCATATCACTCTGGTAAGCTTCATAAAATTAAGTGTAAAATGAGAGAATGAGACGAGGTGATCTTTGACATCCCTTCTGGCACTTAAAAATTCTGATTCCCAATAAACTACACAGTGAAAAACAACATGGCCCCCAGGGGATAGTTCCCTGAGCTAGGCAGAGCTTTCCTACCCTGGAAGCGGAGGATAGGAGGGGTGGGGAGAAGGAGAATAGGAATCAAATACAAGTGTTTTTTATAGGCTGCTTCCCAGCACACTGTAGATGCCCCAAAAAGTCGTTTGAATGAAATGTCCCTTTCCTGGGTGCTTTGATTTAATTTGTTTTTCTCACTCAGTTGTTTGATCTGAGGTCACTTCCCACGCAAATGAAATAAGAAAGAGGAATCAGAAACACAGACAGGTCCAAAGTGAATTTTCGACACGAATTAGTTTTTAAATGATCTCCATTTTGTTCCTTCACTCTCCTCTATAGACTTGTACCGAAGTTCCCAAAGTGTTCCAGGCAATGGGCATGTCTAAGCAACCTGCTGCCTCTTGAGTTATCCCACTCAGGGGGCTGAGCAGGTGGAAGTCGCAGAGAAGTCACACATTATATACAACACTCATTCTTCATACAACTCCCTCTCCGCAATAAAGAAGTGGCCACATCTGCCTCCACCTCATTTGTGGCACTTTTTTTCCACTTCCTGAAAAGAAACAAAGCATCATATATTTACCACGCACACTGTGTCGTGGCCATTACTCAGTTTTTGATGCAGTGAATGGGACAAGTGTCATCTCCTCCAGCCTTTCCAGAGGCCCTGTAACTGCACAGAGGATCACAGGGCCAAGAGAAACAGGGCCAGTGAGAGACCCTGATGTCACTCCTCAGACCAACATCACTCTGCACTGTTGAAGAGCAAACAAGCACACATTATGGTGACCAGGGAGGTAGCTGGGCTAAAAGAAGCTCATTAAAAATCACCTTTATCTATAAACATTTCCCCTTCTTCCTGCCCTGCTCTCTCCCCCAAACTTCCTTTTCCTGAAAATACCTTCCTTGAACTAAGAACTAGAAAACCTGGGTTATTTCCAAAGGGAAGGTCATGGGAAACGCTTCCTTTGGACAGATTTCTTCATTGGTTATGATTTAAAAAACAGCTCAGGGGTAATTTAAAACACATATTTTACTGTACATGCTGTTCACTTTCAACACAGAAATCACGCTGTATACCTTTCTCCATATTCCCAACTTCTGAATATCCAAGGAGGAAATCCAGTCATTGCCTCATTCATCAGGATAATGGCTCCCAATTGCCCAATGAGAACCCACAGAGCACTCTGCTTTAGCCACCTCTAATGATAACAAAGGCAGTGACCCACAGATGGTCTGTTCTCTGATCCTTCCCACATGCACTGAGTCATTCTTCTACCAGCACAGTGAATAAGGACTCATCTTTTAAGTGTGGCAAGTTATTGGATTATTTACTGAAACTTACTCAGCTTCCTTCTCTGGACCTAGAGACAATAGCAATAGTCTTGTTGCATGCTCACAGCCTGGTATATAATAGGTGCTCAATGAATAATAGTTACATACATGTGCAGGGCATAGTGTCTCATGCCTGTAATCACAGCGCTTTGGGAGGCTGAGGCATGAGTATTGCTTGAGGCCAGGAGCTGGCCAACTAGCCTGGGCAATGTAGTGAGACCCCATCTCTAAAAATACAATAATAATAATAATAATCAACTAGTCAGTCATGGTGGCAAGCACCTGTAGTCCTAGCTACTCTGAAGGCTAAGCCAGAGGTTCAAGGCTGTAGTGAGCCTTGATCAAGCCATTGCACTCCAGCCTGAGTGATCTCTTAAAAAAAAAAAAAGTTACATGTATGTGCACAGTGTATAATTAACTACCTATATATAATTACTAGTGAGATTATTTAGCTAATTTCTTTTCTTTTTTATTTTATATAGAGACAGGGGTCTCACTATTGCTCAGGCTGGTCTTAAACTCCTGGCCTCAAACAATCCTTTCACCTCAGCCTTCCAAAGTGCAGAGATTACAGGTGTGAGCCATGGCACCTGGCCCGTTTGGCTAATTTCTAACCTTTTACTACTAAACTCCATGCACCATCACCATGTAGACTATGTCTGCCTGGCTCACCATCCTATCCTTCGCACCTAGCACACTTAACTGATACAAAGAAGGTGCACAATATACTTATGAATGAATGGAATGAAAAGTGCCTAGATGTAAGGTTGCTAAGAGGATGTAATCAAATAATACATGCGAAGAGCTTATTATTGTGCCTGGCACATAGTTATACATTGTTACCTGCTGCGATTAGTGGTGGTGATGGTGGTATTGATATAATTTATCTCAGTCCATACCCAAACTCAAGTGTGATGTGCAAGAGAGAGACTCTCTCTGTTCTCCAGAGACAGCCACCCAGTGATGGCCCCTATGCTGCTGCTCCTTGACAGGCCCCCAGCACAACCATTAGCATTTCTAGCGCTAAATTCCTGCCTCCCCTTCCCACAGTTCATCTGCCTGCCATACGTTCAACTTTCTAATGTATGTTGAGTCCCCAGAAGAATAAAGACTTTCATGGTCAACTGCTGGGTGGTAAGCTTTCTGCTCAACACTAGGCACTGGATCTACAGTGCTTTTGGGATCCACACATTCTAAATGGTCTCTCTTGACAGAAGGGGATTGGAGGTCATCAGTCACCTACCATTGTCTTAGAAGTGAGAAGTACCTTGCCTCAGGTCACCACAGGTTTCTCCTGAAGGGGTTAGATCTTCTCTCTTAACACATTAGGTTGTGATTCTGGTGCTGAAGACTGTGTTCACCCTAGGGTGTGATTTTAGGGGTGGAACCATTTTGTCTACAAATTTAATGTCCCCAGCACTTAGCAGTTTTGAGCACATAACAGAACTCAGTTTACCAACCAAAAATAAACGAGAGAAGGGAAAAGGTGAAGTTTAACATCAGTTATTTCCTGTATATTCATTTTTCTCTCCATTAACACAGAGAACAAAAATTTAATTTTACATTAGAGAAAATTTACAATCCAGGTGGTCAGAACAAGAGAGATGAAAATGCAGAATTGCAGAGAGCCATGAAGTGTAACTTGACTCTCACGAGCATGGAAGTTTAACATCATGACTTTTTAAAATCTGTCATTTATCGTATGATGTGTTTTCAAGCCTCAGAGACTGAATTCCGTCAATGAATATTAGATTCTGACTGCGTGATTGTATTTGATTTTTGAACCTTCCTTATATAAACCTCAAAACCAACATTGAAAGGCCATGTACAAGAAAAATAAAATGTCAAGTTAGAAAAAGATTTAGCAGTCTTTTTTGGTGGTACACCAATGATTTCAAATGTGATTCTGAGACTCTTGGGGAGTCCCCAAGAGCTTCTTAGGAAATCTTCCAAGTCAAAATTATTTTCCCAATGAGCCTGAGATGTTATTTGCCTTTTCAATTCTTATTCTTTCACTAGTGTACAGCAGATCTTTTCCAAGGTTATGTGAGGTGTGATATCGCAGCAAATAGCATGCAGAAGCAGATATCACAGTCCAACTGTCTAACAGTCCAACTGGCAGAAAAGTAATGCTTCTAGCAGTTGAGAGCAGCCACATCGAGATTGGAGAAGTCAATGAACCCAGTGCTGGATGGCAGCTACTAAAGGTGGAGATGTCCTGCCAATATCAAGATACAGGACCGCAGTGGAGGTGAGTGGTCAGAACCAGTGATGTGGATTTGAAGGTTAGTCCTCTCTAATGACAAGTAGCACCCCAGCACTGAATAAGCCTAGGGAGTAATGAATGCAGAACATGGAACTGTCCAAGGCAGAACCTGTGGGGACGGGCACATTTTGGAGCAGGAGATAAATAAGAACCTAGGAGATGTAGGGAAAGACTCACTCAGTGACCAGCTATGCAGGGCCCTGAAAAAAAGTACCTTGGCATGACATAGCTGATAGATGGAAGGAAGGATGAAAGAGAGAAAGAAGAAAACCAGAGGGGACAGCTTCAAGGAAGATTGGTCAACAATATCAAAGTCACATGAAAGACGCGAATGATAAACTCAGATAAGCTAATGGATTTAACAAGAACTGGGTCATTGTCAGCTTCAAAAGAGAATTTTTAGTATAGTAATGAGGTCAAAACAGCACATGAAAACTGCATGGGGAAAAGTTTAAAAGCAGAGCCCAGCACGGTGGCTCAACTCTGTAATCCTAGCACTTTGGGAGGCCGAGGCAGGAGGATTGCTTGACCCCAGGAGATCCAGGCCACAGTAAGCTCTGATGGCACCACTGCACTCCAGCCTGGGCAACAGAGTGAGATCTTGTCTGTAAATTTTAAAACTTTTTTGAAATAAAAATATCTAAAAGCAAAAGGAAAAAAATAAAAAGGATACAAAACCAAGCAAAGAAAGATTTTTGGTTTAAACCAAGAGCATATACGGACATGAAGGCAATCCCCAAGGGCCTCAGAGCCATCGAAGGTGCTGAAGGCAAAGGGAGAGTACCAGGGCATCTTGTGGGTACCAGGACACAGGCTCTTCTCTTAAAACCATCCTGCTCATAAAACTACTTCCTGGTCCATCAAAACAGAATCCTAAGGAATCCTATTATTCACAGGTCAGCAAATATTAGGATGATGATGTAATGGTTCAAAGATCTACTCTAGTCAGATATCATTTAAAAGGCAACATTCAGATTTGATCAGGTCTTTCCTTGACATGAAGTACAACTAATAAAAATCCAAGTATCAGAATTTCATGTAGGAAAAGAAGTTGCTATGACAACCACAACTCAGTCTCCACAGAAAATATAAATAGGAACCAGAATGAGAAAATTATAGAGAATTTTTTCTGATTTGGAAACAATTTCAACTACGATTCTTTAATGTTTTGCTCATTTGGCTCTAATATGAGAACAAGAAAATATCCTTCCACTTCAATAGCTTCTTTGTATTACAAATTAAAATGACCAGACCACCATGTATTGGAATGAAACTAGAAACCAACACCATCTAGTGACTTACTCCACCAAGATACCCCTGTTCCCTTCACTGCTAACTTCTAATATTTAAAGGACCACACGTAAAATTGAAGAATAACTTGCATCAAATGCGTTGTATTTATATTACAGGACAAATAGTAAAAGCAGATAACAGGGGATGTGAAATCACTGCATCTTCAACCGCCAGGTTGTAAAGCTTTGAGTCATTTGTAAAGGACCAAAGTTTCCTACCTTTTCTCCAGCATTTTCCTTTAACCATGACTATCCTGGACTCCTGCTACGAGGTTTGCTATTATTTGGATGACGAGAGAAGGCAGAGTAGGGCAGAGTCCAATATTCCCACTACTCTCAGGATAACCGAGGCATTCCCTGGAGCCCACTCTCCCGAAGCCAGAACAATGAGACCTGCAAGCCCAGTTGGGGTCTCCAGGGATTCGATCTTTTGCACAGTGCTTTTGACTTAAGACATTTTCATTGCAAAGTGAGTAAGCGGGCTGTACATAGCTCTGTAATTAGCCAGGTTGTCCAATGCTGCCCAGGGCCCTTTAGAGTTCTGCCTCCGACCTTCCCTTGTATATGCACTCACTCAGTCCAGTGTCCTCAGATACAGTGCCCTCGCTTCATGCCTAGTTTTTCTCTCCCTCCACTGGCGTGCTTCTCATCCGGTCTGGCACCTTACTCAAGCTTTGGCTTCGATTCTGTCATTTAATCATCCATGACTCTGTGCTGTGCAGCTCACAGGCCAAGCCAGCCCTGCTCTTCCCCTAAACGCATCTCCAGCTCCAGGAATCTGTTTGGAACTTCAAGCCGCTTCCTTGTTGGGTGGAGTGGTTTGGACATGGACCAATTCTAACTACGGGCATTCTCCAACAGTACCGAGCTTCCTCCCATCGCGCCCAAGTTCAACACCTTCCCAAACAGAAGGAAAATGATTCACTGATTCAGTGTGCCTGACAAAAACAATCAGTACATAAGAGAACTTTTGATACTGCTACTGAACCGTAAGGAGAATCATCCCCTGTATTAGCCAAACTAATTAAAATCTGTCAGCTATGCCATAATAAATAAATTATAAATTAAAACATTAATGTCACTGTATTCAGAGTATATTTTGATAGATCTTCCATCAGTAAACTTCCGTAACTTGTAATCATTAGCAGGTACAAATGTCAAAACATACAAGTCACCTGAATTAAGTTCAAGTTCTATGAATCGAAGATCTTTAGTTCTGAGAATCTTCTATACACCCACCCATATAAACTCCAAGTCTTAATATAGGGTCATCAAAGCTCAGGGCATCCTGAGATAACTTCAGCCATCCCTAGCACCTGAAGGCCTGGGCAACATAGTAAGACCACCATCTTTAGTAAAAATTGAAAAAAAAAAAAAACCACCTAAATAGCTAGTCGTGGTGGCATGCGCCTGTGGCCACAGCTACTCAGGAGGCAGAAGTGGAAGGATTGCTTGAGCCTGGAGTTCAAGGCTGCCGTGTACCATGGTAGTGCCACTGCACTCCAGCCTGGGAAGCAGAGTGAGACCCTGTTTCAAAAAAGAAAAAAGATAGATAGCTAATAAATATGCAAGGTATATTCTGCCTGGATTTATCAAAGCAAGCTTGGTTCAAGGACTCACATCAAACTTTGGAAGAGCCTTTGCCAGGGAAATGACAGTAACGAGGCAACACCGGATAGGAATATAAACATGGGATAAAGCCAGACATAAAGTAAGGACAAAGAACAAGAAGGCGGGAGACACCAAAGGGAGCAAAGCTTCCTGCAACCTATCTCTCTTCAGGTTTCTCTACAGATATGCCCTGCAAAGAAAAACACATACACTAGCATTTGAAGACTTTCTAGTGATCATGCTAACTCTCAGAAGTCTAACATGCTTTCACTTTTGCCACACAGAAGTATTTGAGCTAAACACTATCTTTTAAAAACATTAGGATCAGGCCAGGCGCAGTGGCTCACGCCTGTAATCCCAACACTTTGGGAGGCAGAGGTGGGTGGATCACCTGAGGTCAGGAGTTCGAGACCAGCCTGGCCAACATGGCAAAACCACATCTCTACTAAAAATACAAAAAAAAAAAAAAAAAATTACCCAGGTGTGGTTGCAGGCACTTGTAGTCCCAGCTACTTGGGAGGCTGAGGCAGGAGAATTGCTTGAACCCGGGAGGCAGAGGTTGCAGTGAGCCAAGATCACGCCATTGCACTCCAACCTAGGTGACAGAGCGAGACTCTGGCTCGGGGAAAAGAAAAAAAATCAGGATCCCCATTGTTGAACATACTCTGGTTTTCCTGCCTCAGGGCTCTTTTCCCTTCCACCTCTGATCTCCTAGCAACCAGTGAACAAGGTGCAAGCCAACAATGGAAAAGAAAAGGGAGAATGGGAGAAGTTCAGACATTGCCCTTAATCTGCTTCACTGCTCTTTGTTCCCACTAAGGCAGCAGACCCGGCTGGGAACTACAGTTTATCTTATGAAAGATCCCTCTTACTGAACACAGAACCTATGTCAAGCAGAATATCATGAGACTCAGTGTCTGTCTTTTTTTTTTTTTAAACACACCATTGCTGGCTTGAAGACTATGTCTTTTTCCAGAGGATCTAAGACAGAAACTGTGCCACACAGCTAGTGAGTTTCACAGCTGAGCTTCAAATTCAGCCCGATCAGAACCAACAGCCCCTTACTTTTTCCTCTAGTACTTTCTATTTTACTTTTTAGGTTTAAATTTACCCGTAAATGCTGTGCAAAGTCTGCATAAAGGCAAGAAAGCCGACAGAAAAAAACCAGACATTTATAAATGAAGACTTGTTTTAATTCCACAATAAGTTGTACCATAGTAAAAACAACAGAAATATTTTACTGTCTTATTATAAAATAACATAGTTCTTGACCAGACACACTAAATTGCTCCCTGTAGCAGTAATGGCATCACTAACATAATAATTGGTGTTGTTATATATATATATATGTTATTTTAGAAGTACCAGCTAATACAGGTTGTTAAGGTTTTTTAAAACCAGATGCCCAGAATTCCTAATGAGAACATGATAGAAAGCTTAAATTTCAAAGAAAATGTCAATGCCAAAACAACAAATAATTTTAAATGTTCCTCCCACAGAATGCTGATTCTACATACCATGGCCAAGTATACACATGTAATCATTAGCAGGTTCACTGGCGCACAATGGACCACATGCAAACACGACTCTAAATTGCTAATTTAAGAATTCTACACATGTACCCCAGAACTTAAAGTATAACAAATAAATAAATAATTTTTAAAAATAAAAATAAATAAAATAAATAAAATTAAAAAAAAAAAATCAAGCTCTCCAGATGCTGTTGGTCCTGAAAGACTGAATCAAATGAACCAATAGAGCACATACAGTGGGAAGGGGGATGTGGACGTCATCCAGACCAATTGCCCATTCGGCACATGAGTCTCCTTATAAGATCCCCAACATTCAGTCACCTGGATGCATGCCAGAGTGAGGCCAGTCACCCAATGACACTGACGGGGAGCTCAATACATCCCCCTTTGAACAGCTCTATTTCATGATTCGTTGTAACCATCACAGTAGACAAATCTGTGATTGATCTGAGGGCATAGCATTGAGTTTATTTTCCTCACTAACACAAATAAACAAGAATGTCTCCAATCAAGTAAATCTAAAGGTAATTGTGACACGTATGTTTAGCCTAGTTGAAACAGATCAGGTAACTGGGCCAGCGAAGAAAGGATACCTAAACCATATGAACAAGCTCACATGAGGCATCCACATTATGCAGAGTTTTTGTCCTCTTAAATAAATTTGCCACCAACATAAAAAAAAAAAAACACGCAGATTTCTGATTCAGTACTGATCAGTAAATGCAGCATTTCAGCCAAAGGAGCTGGGTTTCATCGTTTGTATTAGAGTCGTTGGGTATAGTGGATCTTTCTCCAACCAGCTGACCTAGGGAGGGTGGATGCGGCATGGAGCTGACACTGGCAACATGAAAGTTGCTGAACTACTCAAATGGTTTGTGCAATTCGCTGAAATAGTAGAACAACTAGCTTTCTAGATAGAAAATATAGACATTGTGAACTTGGAATATAGAATGTTAAAGACTAATATCTTACCCATATTACAGGCTGCCCAGGTAATGAACTGACACTCACACCAGTTAAAAAAAAAAAAAAAAAAAATTAGTGAACCACTTTTTCAGTTCTTAAGCACTTTTTTCATCTTTAATATTTTTGTTTGTTTTTCAGTGTCTTTTTCTCAGAGGGAAGGTTTCTCCCTGAAATAGTGGAACAGTTTAAGGGTTTGTAATCTAAGTAAATAACCTAAATATATCTTCTCCACATGTACATGCTCAAGATTACAACTTGTATTCTCTGAGTTTAATAAGCACTAGAGTTTGACTGTTTCTCATTAAAAAGAGAATGGGAGTAAGGCAGAAATTCAATAAATGTTCAAGTAAAATACAGCCATCCTAACATCTGTATTATATTAGAGGAGACACAAGACAAAACATTGACTCTTGAGGTTAAATCTAAATTTCCTGCTGCAGTCCTCAAAGAGTTTGAGAGTCTAGATCAAAAAAGCAACAAAGAAAATGGGACCAAAAATGTCTTCAAGCATATTTTAAAAGCTATTAAATGCCTACACTTAGTTATTTCTTAGAAGCACCAACTTAATCAGCAATTACCCAATAGCCACAAACAAAAATCAATAAAAATTCTGTGCCATGCTCAAATCCTTTTCCAAGTCAGAGAATACGCACCTGGACTCTGTGTATCATAGGAGGTGTCAAAGCACCTCCTCTGATTCTCATCTCTCTTACGAGATGTTGTTGAATTTCCACATCTTCTGTAGTATATTTTTACATCACCCTTGAATTTCAAAAGATATTATTTCAGCCTCCTTTTGGAATTGACTGATCTTTAATTTTATAACTCATACGGCAAGAAGAAAATCCGAGCTCTCAACGGGTCAGAGGGCAATAAGCAAGACAGATTATCATGGCAAAAACTAAAGAGCATGAAACCATGACCAAGATTCGGGATATTCTGTCCTTAAGCCTGGCTTGCAAGTCTACAACCTCTTCCTTGTCAAACTGGGGAGGGAAATTGAGTTTTAAGGAAGTAGTGTTGACCTCCTATTTGGCTATGTGGAAGCTTCTCTAAAATGTTGCAATTGATCAAAAGTATACAGAGAGAGAGAGAGAGAGAGGAAGAGTTTGTTATTCTGAACTCAGAATGAAATAGCCTGTCATACCAAATTCCATGGTAGAGTGAGGTGCATATTTCTAAATCTTGCACATTAGAAAAATTTTCTCAACCATGAAGATTCTGATTTAATCAAGAAGGAGAGATTTACCATGAAGTCATTTTTAGACAAGTCTTACATCAATTTTTTTTTTTTTTTTTAGATGGAGTCTCACTCTGTTGCCCAGGATGGAGTACAGTGGTGTGACTTTGGCTCACTGCAACCTCTGCCTCCCAGGTTCAAGCAATTCTCCTGTCTCAGCCTCCCAAGTAGCTGTGACTACAGGCACATGCCACCATACCCGGGTAATTTTTGTATTTTTAGTAGAGACAGGGTTTCACCATATTGGTCAAACTGGTTTCAAACTCCTGACCTCAGGTGATCCACCTGCCTTGGCCTCCCAAAGTGCTGGGATTATAGACGTGAGCCACCACAGCCAGTCCTAAATCAATTTACATTTCAGTTTCAGCATCTAAGAAATCTAGATTCTATGCTTGATCTTCAAGACCTTTTACTAATTTATTTATTGTCCTATCTCGACAGATTATTAGCTCTCCACTGGAGCCAAACACATCCTATCACTATTCCTTCTACCTCACTGGTTACTCCTTCTCAGTCTGTTTTGCTGGTTTCTCCCCTTAAAGTTGGAAGGTCCCAGGGCTCAGCTCTTGGTTTTCTGCTCTGTCATTACTCACACCCTTGAGAGCTCATCCAATCTATAATGCCCAGACTCTCAAATTTATATTTTCAGCTCAGACTTCTCTCCTGAACTCCAGACTTCCATCAACTGCCTATTTAAAACTCCAACTGGATGTGTAATAGACATCTCAAGCTTAACATGTCCCAAATTGAACTCCTGATTTCTCCCTAACCCATCCTGCAAACATACTGCCCCTACAGGCCTCCTGTTCTCAGTGGATGACAGCTCCATCCTTATAGTCCTCAAGACAAAAACCTTAGTGTCGCACTTGACTCTCCCACTCCATATTTGGTCCAGCAGAAAACCTGTTCTGGAGGCCAGAAATCTGAAGTCAAGGTGCTGGTTGTTGCTTTAAGCCATCCAGTTTGTTCTGTTGTTACAGCAGTCCTAGGAAACTAATACAGCCATTATTTGGGTGCCATAGATTGAGCTGAGACCTGGTTAGATCTGCACATTTTGAAATTATGCAGATTGTAACACATTCCCTGAAACTGAAGTTATTCAACTAATTGTCTTATTTCTGAAGTGATTTGTAATTATTACTTTAGAATCATTTCATTGATAAAATACATCATTGGGAATAAAGGAATTGTCTTTCTACTGTAGTTATCATAAAGATCCTCTCATTGCAAAGAAACGGGAACACTAATACACTGTTGATGGGAGTGTAAATTAGTTCAACCATTGTAGAAGGCAGTGTGGTGATTCCTCAAAGAGCTAAAAGCAGAATTACCACAGCAATCCCATTACTGGGTATATACCCAAAGGAATATAAATCATTTTACTATAAAGACACATGTACAACAATGTTCATTGCAGCACTATTCACAATAGCAAAGACACGGAAACTTACATGCCCATCAGTGACAGACTGGAAAAAGAAAATGTGGCACATATACACCATGGAATACTATGCAGCCATAAAAAAGAATGAGATCATGCCTTTTGCAGGAACACAGGTGGAGCTGAAGGCTGTTATCTTTAGCAAACTAACGCAGGAACAGAAAACCAAATACTGCATGTTCTGACTTATAACTGGGAGCTAAATTATAAGAACTTATGAACACAAAGAAGGAAACAACAGACATTGGGGTCTACTTGAGTGGGGAGTGTGAGAGGAGGGAGAGGAATAGGAAAGATAACTATTGGGTACTGGGCTTAATACCTGCGTGATGAAATAATCTGTACAACAAATGCCCATAACACATGTTTACCTATACAACAAACCTTCTATGTACCCTCAAACCAACCAACCAAACAAAAAAGGTTAAAAAATAAAAACCAAAAACAAAAAGATCTTCTCTTGTGAGTCCAAGAGAGGATGACTAAACGGCCTTATAATTTCTACAGGCAAGGTGGCCTACAAAGCTGAAGGTTAGAAAACATTCCTCACTATTAATTGGCAAGTACATGCTTGAATTGGATTCACAAAGGGAGAGAAACTTTGGAAAATCCTTCAAATTTTCCAAATATGACTAAATTCAACCTAATTGGATCAAATTTTAGAAAAATGTCTGGCTTGAGTTACCTGGACCAACAGTCCTTACTTTCTAGAATAACATGCAACTAAGCTTTTGGCTTTGACAGCATGGTACAAACCATATTCTAAAAAGTAACAAACAAGAGCTACTGTTTTAAAGTTTGTACTTCAGGAAAAAACTCAGTTCCTTTGCAAGCTGAGCAACTCAGCTTATTAGACCTTTCATAGATAGGAGGATAAGAACGGAGTCACATTTGGGCATGAAGGACTTTGAATTGTTTTCTTCCTGCTGTGCCTTCAGATCAGATGACATCTGCCCAGCCTCATTTGTTCCTAGAGCTAAATGTCAATAACTAAGTTTTTCCACGACTGCACAGTGCACAGGTCTAAAAAGAGAATAGTTAAAGTTTAAACACGCCTGTCAGTTACTGGATATTTTCCAGCAAATGAAGAATCACAATTAGCAAATCAGATAAATAAACATCTTACTAATACTGCAAATTACAATAATAAGTCTATCATCTATTGAGCAGTTTTACTAAAGCTCCAGATGTTTTTTAGATATTATCTCTAATCATCACAAAAACTATGCAAGAAAGATGTTATTCTCCATTTTACTAGAGAGAAAACGAAGTTCAAAAGGTTGACTGGCAGAATTAGGGTTTAAACCGAGAGCAGCCTGGCTGCAGTCTAAGCCACTGAACAACCGCCATTACAAACAGCCAGTTCCCACTACTTTCCAGAGCTTTACCTGTATTACCTGGGTCTTTAGTTTTCAGAATAACCCTCACAGATGGGTATTGCTATGATCCTATGTCACTTATGACAGGACAGGAGCTCAGGAAGGTTAAGAGACTTGCTCAAGGTCTCACAGCTAGTGGGCTATGGAACTCAAGTTGAATTCCAAAGCGTTTCTTTCATTAATATAAATACTTCCCTGTATTGAGCAGTGGCCTAAGCTACTTAGAACCATTATAATCCACCCTACAAGGTAGTCCGTCTTCTCCCCATTTGCCATATGAGGAAGGTGAGGTCCAGAGAGAGGACTTGACCTTTCGTGTCACAAAGCCATCAAGTGGCAGAGCTGGGTTGAGCAGCCAGGTCTGAGGATTCCAAGCCCACGCTCCCACCACTGTCCCAGGGTGCCTTGCACAGGACATTTAATAATTAAGCCAGTATCTCATAGAACACCAGGCTAACTGTCAAGGGCCTATTAAGGCAAAGGAGAGCACTTGAGGTAGCATGAAGAATTCAAGTGAAACAATTTGATGATACAGTAACGGGAAAAAAAAGTAAGATCCAAGGCAGCAGAAGGCACTGCCATTCACACTGCCAATGCACAGAGCAGCAAACATTCTCTATTTTCCAAGTAATCATGCTCTTAATTTGATTTGCATACATTGAAATAAATAAATAAATAAGTAAACATACATAAGGAGGAAGGTATACCTTGCAAGAAATGAGCTAGGTATCAAGTGAGAGAGGCCAATATCAAGAATTTCTATTTGTTTTATTGATTTTACTTCAGTTTCAGAGGCTCATCCCTGCCCGTATTCCAGCCCTTGCTTTCAGTAACAGAATTCTCCTGCCTGTAACCCAAACGTTGGTTTGGCAGGAAATGAGGAGAAGGATCCTTTTAAATTCAGACTATTGCTCTATGATAAACTCTTCTTCCTTGGGTGAGAATCTGAGCTCCCTTTGCCAAAAAGGCAAAGGAAAGAGTAAGTTTACAAGACAATACTATTCTTTCTGTGCCATATTACAGTGTTACAAAATACTTCCACGTACATTCTCTCACTGGATACATGCTCTTCCTTTAGCCTTAGGAGGCAGACAAAGCCTACATCATAATCCTCATTTTACTGAGAATAAAACTGAAATCCAATTAAGTGACTTGTTCAAGATCATACTGCCAGTAAAACCCAGATTGGGACCCAGATATTCTGTTACTAAATCTCAGGTCCTTCCCATCCCACAAGGGCACTAGGTTTGGTTTTGTTTCGTTTTGAGGCAGAGTCTCATTCTGCTGCCCAAGTGGGAGTACAGTGGAGCAATCACCACTCACTGCAGCCTTGAGCTCCTGGGCTCAAGCAGTCCTCCTACCTCAGCCTACTGAGTAGCTGGGACTACAGACGCACACTACCATGCCTGGCTAATTTTTTTTATTTTTATTTTTTGTAGAGATGGGGTCTCACTATGTTGTTGCCCAGGGTGGTCTCAAACTCCTGACCTCAAGTGATCCTCCCACCTTAGCCTCCCAAAGTGCTGGAATTACAAGCATGAACCACAACACCTGGCCCAGCATCAGGCTTTAAATTATCTGTGATGTATCTGTCATCATTATTACTTTGGGAACTAATGTTACCTAGGTCTCTGTCCTCCACCACCACATTCACCACCCTCTTCACGCCACCGCTCACTGAGCATGGGGTTCCCAGTCCTCTTACTTCTGTCTAAACCTTCACTAACTCAGAATGCATAGTTCAACTAGGCCAGACTGATTAGAGAAACTGAGGCACATTTCTTTAGCTTTTACAGCCTCACAGTAACTACTGTTGCAACATTATACTAATAATAGTGCTGATGCTATTAATAATAGTGATAATAATAACTTATTAAGTTCTGATTATATGTCAGGTACTTTACATATTTAATCCTCTCCAAAACCTTATAATAAAAGCTCCACAATCCTTATCCACAATTCTGAAATACAAAAAGCTCTGAAAACCCAAATGTTTTCCCTTAGTATATGGCAAACTCTTCTTGTAGTAAAACTTGACCTGAACCAACATGAATTTTTAAAAAATAATCTTCATTTATCCACTTAGAGTGAACAGTCATACATTTTGCTGTCACAGAGGTCACATGTTTGAATTAGGGAGTGCTGCCCTAGGCCCTCCTGGCATGTCACATCTTACGTTCTTTGGAGTATATACACTTTTTTTCTTTCTAAAATCAAAATTATCTAAATACCAAAATACAACTGGCCACAAGAATTTCAAAGATCCCCACTTTTCAGATAAATAAACTGAGATTCAGAAAGAATGCATTTTTAGTACACATTTCCTCTAAGTCGTCAGAGCCCTTTAACTAATGTAATAGTCGATACTTGTTATAGGCTGAACTATGTCGTCCCAAAAGTTGTATGTTGAGACCCTAATCCCCAGCATGACTGTATTTAGACATGGGGCCTTTGAAGAGGTAATTAAGGTTAAATGATGTCATAAGAGTTGGGCCTTAATCCAATAGGGCAGGTGTCCTTATAAGAAGAGGAAGAGACACCGTAGCGCGCTCTCTCTCTCTCTCTCTCTCTCTCCCCACTACCCTTTCTACCTCTCCCCCTCCCTCCCTCCTTCTCTCCCTCTCTTCCTCCCTCTCTCCCTCTCCCCCCACCCCTCCCCCACCAACTCCACCCCCCTCCCCACCGCCTCCTTGCACAAACACAGAGGAAATGTCATGTGAGGATGCAGTGAGAAGGCAGCCATCTACAAACCAGAAAGAGAGGCTTCACCAGAAACAAATCCTGATTTTGGGACCTTGGTCTTTGTCTCCTAGCTTCCAGAACTGTGAGAAAATAAATGTCTATTGTTTAAACCACTCAGTCTGTGGCAGCTTTCTTTTCTTTTCTTTTTTTTTTTTTTTTAATGGCAGCTCAAGCAAACTAATACAAAATTTATTTTTTTAATTGGGAAAAGGGGAGCTATTATGTCTGCATGTAAGCTAATAGTTGTAGTTAAGTGGATCACTTCAATGTACACCCCCTTCAAACCATTTTAAAGGCCACTGGCTCATGGCTGATCTGAGAGAGCTGGGCTTGCATTTATCATCTGTTGTCACCCTCTCCAGTCTTTTGTGAGAAAAATTCAGCAAACAGCAATGATTTACTATGTGCCAGGCACTGTTCTAAGTGTTTCATGTATATTAACACATTCAGCCTTCACAACAACCCCTTGAGATGGACATTATTATATCCACTTTACAAATGATGAACTTGAGGCACAGAGAGGTTACATATATTGTCTCGCTAGTAAAACTGGCAGAGCAAGCATCTGAATCTCAGCAGAAACCAAACAGGAAAAAATCCTTTTCCTCATAGTGCTTGTAGGGAGAGGTAGGGCAGAAGGCAAATAAATAAAATAAATAAGCAAATTATATAGTAAACTAAAAGGTTATAACTCCAATGGAGAGGAATTGTCTAAGCATTTAACAACTAGACTGGGCACTGTGGCTAGCCGGGCATGGTGGCTCACACTTGTAATCCCAGCACTTTGGGAGGCCAAGACTGGTGAATCACTTGAGGTTAGGAGTTCCAGAACAACCTGGCCAATATGGTGAAACTCCGTCTCTACTAAAAATACAAAAATTAGCTGGGTGTAGTGGTGGGCATCTGTAATCCCAGGTACTCAGGAGGCTGAGGCAGGAGAATTCCTTGAATCTGGGAGGCAGAGTTTGCAGTGAGCCAAGATTGCACCACTGCACTCCAGCCTGGGCAACAAAGTGAGACCCTGTCTCAAAAAAAAAAAACAAACCTGTCTCACAGTGAATGGAATACCAGGTCTGGTGTCTGAAGGGTAAAAGAGAAATGTCAGCACAAATATACTAAATAATAAACTCAAAGTAATCAAAACAATGCCTAAAAATAAATGTATTTGTTCAAAAAATACATAAGAACGTTATGTAAAACTACAGAGGAACTATGATGGAGTCACAGGGACCAGATTATCCCCTCCTACCTGAAAGAATAAAAATTTTTAAAAACCAGACTATATATATGAAACGATGATTCTCAAGACACTGGATATCAGGTGCTGAAGGACGGTGATTCCTGAGAGATAAGAAACAAATAAAGTGAGCCCTGTGATTTATCCCGCCTACTGACTTGAGAGAAATTGCAGGCCATGGTGCAGGGATGAGAAACCACAGTAGAACCCATTATGAGATGCCACTAAAGCAGTACTTGAAGTCAAATGTGTAGCTCTAACTACCTATAAGAGAAAGAGAAATGAAGAAAGGTTTTCTTTGCAAACCTTTGAATCAATGACCTCAGCTTCCACCCTAAACTGGAAAAGGAAGAGCAAATTCAACCCTAGGTAAGATGAATGAAGAAGATGATAAAGAATAGAGTTGAAATGATAAAGTAGAGAATGGAACAACAATAAAGAAAAATAGATAGAAATCAAAACGTGGTTCTTTGAGAAGATGAATAAAATTGATAAATCTCTAGCCAGGCTGATCGGGGAAATAAGAGAGAAGAATCAAATTATCAATAATCAGGAATGAAAGCAGGGCTATCACTACAGAGTCTACACGTATTTAAAAGATTATAAGGGAATATTATGAACAACTTTATGCCAATAAATTCAACAACTTAGATGAAATTAACATACTCCTTGAAAGACATAAACTACCAAAGCTCACTCAAGAAGAAACAGATAACCTGAATACCCCTATAAATACTAAAGAAATTTAATTTATAGATTAAAATGTTCTGACAAAAAAACAAAACAAAGAAACAAAACTTTTCAAGCCCAGCTGGCTTCACTGGTGCACAGGTGCACAGGATTCAACATTTTCTCAGCTACTAGGGAGGCTAAGAAAGATCACTGGAGCCCAGGAACTCGGAGCTGCAGTTAGCAGTGATTGTGCCACTGCACTCCAGCCTGGGCGACAGGGCGAGAAAGTATCTCAAAAAGAAAGAAGTATGATAGACCAAAATATAAAACTAAAAACTATAAAACTTCTAGAATAAAACATAGATGAAAATCTTTATGACCTTGAGTAAGACAAAGATTTCCTAGATACAATACTAAAAGTATTATCCAGAAAACAACAAGTTGATAAATTAGACTTCACAAAAACTAAAACCTGTTGAGATTTTTTAAAAAGCCACAGACTTGGAGAAAATATCTGCAAAACATATATCTTATAAAAGACTTGTATGCAGAATATACAAAGAATTCTCAAAATTCTAAAATGAGAACACACACAACCAAATATAGATATGGGCAAAAGACATGAACAGACACTTTATCAAAGAAGATATACAAGTAGCAAATAAGTACATGAAAGGATGCTCACCCTCATTAGTAATTAGGGAAATACAATTAGAACAACAAGAGATAGCACTACAGACCAAACAGAATGGCTAGAATTACAAAGACCCACAATAGTGAGCATTAGGGGTGGTAATGAGTACCTCTCATATACTGCTGGTGTGAATGTAAAATAGTATATTCAATTTGGAAAACAGTTTGTTAGTTTCTTCAAAAGTAAAATATATACCTACCACGTGATCTAGTCATTCCACTCACAAGTATTAATATTTACCCTAGAGAAAAGGCAGTGTACATACATACAAAGATGTGTACACAAATGTTCATAGCAGCTTTGTTTGTAATAATCAAAAACTGGAAATAATTTAGATGCCAATTAATAGGTGAATGATTAAACCAATTGTGATATATGCTTACAATGAAGTACTCCTGAACAATGAGAAGGAATTTACTTATGATACACATAACAATGAGGGTAAATCTTAAAACAATTATGCTAAATAAAAAGAAGACAAAAAAGCTTTCATATATATGAAACTCGAGAAAATGCAAACTAATCTGCAATGACAGAAAGCAGATCAGTGTTGCTGCCTGTGCTGAGGAAGGGGAAGATAAGGGTGGGAATCAGGAAGGAGCAATTATAAAAGGGCACCAAGGAAACTTTGAGGGATGATGGATATGCTCATTATGTTGATTGTGTTGATGGTTTTATCAGTGTGTATATAACACCAAAACTTACCAGCACTATCTGTACATACTGTAAACATGTGAAGTTTATTATATGTCAATTGTAACTCAATAGATCTTTTTTTTGTTTGTTTTGTTTTGTTTTGTTTTGTTTGAGACGGAGTCTCGCTCTGTCACCCAGGCTGGAGTGCGTGGGCGTGATCTCCGCTCACTGCAAGCACCGCCTCCTGGGTTCATGCCATTCTCCTGCCTCAGCCTCCCAAGTAGCTGGGACTACACACCCGGCTAATTTTTGTATTTTTAGTAGAGACGGAGTTTCACCACATTGGCCAGGCTGGTCTCGAACTCCTCACCTCGTGATCCACCCGATTCTGCCTCCCAAAGTGCTGGGATTACAGGCGTGAGCCACCGCGCCTGGCCAATAGATCATTTCTTGAAAACTTAAAACACAAAAAGCTAGACTGAATTTTTCTGTCAAATTTAGTGATATTATATTCCTTTTACAGATAGGCATGACTGACTGCAAATAAACAAGTGGGCCCTGTACAAAAGCTGGGAAGGATTTAAAGTTCTTCAAAAGATTGTTATTAATGGGTCAGATTCAGAGACAATCGACTAATCCTAGTTCAAGTAGGAAGAGATTTGCTATCTTTCTTTGCCCTCGTTATAAAAAAAAATCAAGATTTCAAATATTTTATAAACAACTTTTAGCATATTCAATAAATTTGTTTATTATGTATTCTGATTATCTACTGCTACATCAAAGCCCACTCTAAAACTTGGTGTCTTAAATGCAGTTTGGGCAGAACTCGGCAGGAACAGCTCATCTCTGCTTTACTCAGAGCAATTTAGACTGGAAGCTGGGACTATCTGAAGGTTCACTGATTCAGCTTGGACGGATGAAATTGGCTGTCAGCTGAGACCTCAGCTGGGGCTAGATCCACAACACCAAGCCTCTCCATGTTGCCTGGGCTTCCTTACAACATGGTGGCTCATCCCAAGAGAGTCGATCAGAAGCTGTGTCACCTCTTTTAACCTAGTCTTTTAAGTCAAAGAATTTGCAGACAGGTTTTTAAACCACTATACCGTGCTTATCAAAAATGCAGATTCCTCACCATTCCTTTCAAATACATGGCCATATCAGGAGCTTTAATAAAAGGAGCACTGCACCGAGACTCCGGGAAACTAGATTCAAATTCTGATACAGATTCAAGACTTTCAACATTCATGGATGTTAATTTTCCATGTTCAGAATGACCTCAGCTTCCACCCTAAACTGGAAAAGGAAGAGCAAATTCAACCCTAAGTAAGATGAATAAAGAAGATGATAAAGAATAGAGTTGAAATGATAAAGTAGAGAATGGAACAACAATAAAGAAAAATAGATAGAAATCAAAACGTGGTTCTTTGAGAAGATAAAATTGATAAATCTCTAGCCAGGCTAATCGGGGAAAAAAGAGAGAAGAATCAAATTATCCATAATCAGGAATGAAAGCAGGGCTATCACTACAGAGTCTACTAGACTAGAAAACTGGTATGTTACAGATGAAGTTGAAGTGGGACAGAAGAACAGAGAGATGCAAGGAGGCAGATGACACAGTTCAAGTATTTAGCAGAGAAAAGCAGTGAAGGCAACTGGCAAAACACAGTATCTAAACTCCAATAAGACACTTAAAGCCACTGATGGGCCAATCCCATGAAAGTAGAGTGGAGAAGAGTGGTAGGCAAGTCAGCAGCCACCAGCAGTGACATCTTGCAGCAGGTAGCAGATGACTTTGAGGCCACAATTGGGTTTCGGTACCCCTGTCCCTGGGCAGAACTGTGCTTCCTCTGGACATTGAACTTTCTGCTATTATTGAATCAAATCATACAGAACTATCATTGCAGGCTTATATGACCAACTCTCCTACTAAACACATATGTTCCATATAGGCAGGGAATATATTTTATTCATTTTTGAATCTCAGCACCTGGCATGTTACCTTCATTGCCTGGAACTCAGCAAGTGCTCATAAACAAATGGAACTGAACTATCAAGGTCAGAATGGAAAACCAGTCTCAAAGGAGTAAGAGTTTAGGGTAGCTTGTCAGGCCAGGATTTAGAACTCAAGTTAATAAAGGCCCAGTTATTAGATGTTGTGTTGGTCTAAATTCTATAACCAAGACAGACCATCAGTTACCTGATTCAGTGCTGAGGTACTCAGTGTAAGTGGCAACAAGGCCAATCTGCCTGAACTCTTAAATAAGGGCTCCTTAATTTCCCCCAAAATGAATCCTAAAGCCTGGAGTGTAAGCCATCAGGAAGGGAACAAGTAGCAGGGATAGGAAGATCTGTAGCTATCCCATGTGAAAGAGAGCCGCAGGCAGCCTGTGAGACTCTTTCTGCTATTTGCTTCTAAGATCATTCTGCTTGGAAATGGGGCTGCTTAAGAGCCAGTACACTCTGGATAACATGACAGGGCATCTCCGACTGTGCCATGAGGCTTCTCCAGGCCAGACCTCTCTGCCGTGAGCCCATCTATCTGACTGCTTCTAGACACCCACAGGCATCCAATAGAGCTGATCGCCATCCCTCAAACCACTGTGCTCCTCTGCATTCCCTGACTCTGACTCTGAGCAACAGAATCGCCCCCAACCAGCTGGCCAAGCAGAAGCCAGGCCTTGAGCAAGACTTGCCTCACTCATTCCCAACTTGCAATCCTGTTCCTTATCATCACTCAACATGGTCTCCTCTTCCAAGACATCCTTCCCTGACCCTGAAAGAGTTGCTGTGCCCTCTCTCCTGTCTTCCCATGGCATACCTTGATCATGCCCTGCCATACTTCCGACTTCCCCACCAGACCGGAAGTATCTTCAGATCCTGGACCGTGTGTTACTACACTGACCAAATGAAATGTTTGCTCCACAAATGTTTCTTGGCCAATGAATGAACAAACAAATTAATCCACAGTTCTTGTAAACCATGCCACCACCTAGCACTTCCTAACCGCTGCCCTTTCTTCATTTTTCTTCATAGCACTTACTGCCTTCTAACGTATCATAATTAACTTCTTTCTTTTATTTGTGGTCTCTTTGTCCTCAACACCACTCCTTGAATGTAAGCTCCATGACAAAAGGGTTTTTTTGTTGTTGTTGTTTTACTTCTGTATCCCAAGGGCATGAATCGTGCCTGGCACTTAGTAGGCACTTAATAAATATGAATGAATGCTGAGCCTGTGCTGCTCAGCGAGGTTCAGATGGCCATGGCATTGTCTCGGCAGCTGTTACCCTAGGTTTTCTAGCAGTCATGCCTCCCAGTGTGCTACCCTTTCCCCATCTGGGACATACTTTCCTCATTGGCCAGAACAACAGCTTATTTTAGGGCAGCTGCTACTGCTGCAGAATCAGCTACCAAAGAAAACACTTCTCATCTTAACATCTGGAAAACTCACTCTGGGTTTCAACTCTTATGCACTCATGTGCCAGGAAAAGTACCTTTTTCATTTTTTACAGTCAAATACTCAAGTGACTAGAAAATATTATTTTCAAAATGCATTTATGAGGAACTTGTTTGTTCCTGAAAATTCAAATGTTTGTCAAATTTTAAGATTTTTTTAAAACTTGGTTTCAGGGAATATTAAATTTTGATGTATGTTCCAAAGTCAGTGCTAGGAAAATCACCTCTATTTTTATAATTACAAAGTCAAGGTTAGGGACTGCCTATAGTCAGGAAAAGTATGTTCTCTATCTTTTTAAAAAATTCATAAGAGGTCTAAAATGCCACTAAAATGATGTTTTCATGATTCCTTACATAAGAAAGGAAGAAACTGTTTTTCAGCACTTTAGATTTGGCATACTGTTTAATTCTCATGACTCTGGAATATAAGTATGACTACACCCATTTCAGAATTGAAGAAACTCTAAATCAGAGCAGTTTAGTAATTAATGTGATATGTTAATCCTCAACAAAAGAAAGAGATCTGAAATTAATATGGTAAAATAAGATTTGACACAGAGAAAGGGTGGGTACGTAGTTGTTCTCATATATATTTTTCTGTGAGCTTTGAGATGCTTCCTAACAAAAAAATAAATCAATAAATGATGGCAATACTTCACCGTCATTACAGTGCCAATTAGGAGCAGAGCCTAGATACAAATTCACACCTGTTTAATTCAGAAGTCTATGTTTTTTCCACAATATTGTGCTGCCTCCCCTGAGTAGAAACTATTATATATGCTTGAAATAATACATAACCAAGTTGGAAGACCTGCAAGGTCGGTGTAACTCATCATTAAATAGAATTCTTATTAGCAGTACTAATAATACAAATGTGACAAGTATTTTGGATTCATATACTACCTTTTATCCAAATCATTGAAGTGATTCTGTAACCCTAGACAAGGAGATTTGGAAAAGTATCCCCTGTTCCTAATAGCATCTTAGGTTATTGCCTATAAGCTTAAAACCAGACTCTCTTTCTTACAATTCAAGATAGAATTAAAAATAAGGAGCATTAAATTTAGGAAATGTTATAGTCAAAGAAGAAAATGTGAATAAACCAAAGAAAGTAAGTAGGTAGGAGGTAGCTGAGAGTGAGTTCTGGAAGAGGAATGAGAGAGAATGTTGAGACTCAAAGAATAAGAATAGGAAAGAGTGGGAGGGAAATGATTATATAAAGAAAAAAAAGCATTAAAATAAGCAGAAAGTGAGGTGAAGTCTGAAGGTGGAGAAAGACAAGAGTTAGAGAAAAGAAAAGAAGTACAGAAGAAGAAAAATTAAAAATTAAAGGAAAGAGAGGGGTAAAGAAATCATGAGGGAAAATGAATGGCATAAAGGAAAAGGCAGACACAGTCTGCCAATCATTTCAGAAATGAGTCCCATGTCCTGCCATGTGGATTTTTCCCTCCCTTTACTGATAGTAACAAGATAACAACTTTGAGTGATACATTTTGCAATAGCAAGGTAATAAATTAAAAGCATCAGTGAGCAAACAGACCTGTCACAATGAAAATTAAGCACTGAGGAATGCTAATTCAAATCCTACACGACATAATGCTTAGAAATGTGGCGTGTGGCACCAAAATATGATGTTGTTCTGAAACCGTTTTCAATTCTGCAGCAAGCCTCCAGACCACAGGCTGCTGCTACGGACTTGATTTCTTCCATCCCTAGTCCAGTCCACCAAGCTGTGGATTGGAATCTGACTCCATCTTTACTACCAAACAAGCAGGAGGAATCCTCATAGCATACCGCTAAACCCACACAGGCTCCTACCAGCATTCTTAACCAGCATGATGATGCGTGGAGCACCGTGTTACATCAGCAGGAACACACATCAGTGTAAAGGTGCACTGTTATGAATGAGTTTTTCTTTCTCTTTTTCAGGGGACTTCCCCCCCCCCCCAGAGATTTGCTCTGTCATACATACAATTATAAATTTATCAGTTTAGAAAATTTTTCAAAAAAATATCAACCATATGCCAGATGATCTGTTAAAGATGATCTTTATGTATAAGCAGTTTTTTTTTGAGACGGAGTCTCGCTCGGTTCCCCAGGCTGGAGTGCAGTGGCGCCATCTCGGCTCACTGCAAGCTCCGCCTCCCGGGTTCACGCCATTCTCCTGCCTCAGCCTCCAGAGTAGCTGGACTACAGGCACTGCCACCACGCCCAGCTAATTTTTTGGTATTTTTAGTAGAGACAGGGTTTCACCGTGTTAGCCAGGATGGTCTCGATCTCCTGACCTCGTGATCCGCCCACCTCTGCCTCCCAAAGTGCTGGGATTATAGGCATGAGCCACCGCACCCGGCCCTGAATAGGAAGTTTCTAAGGAAAAGTGACATAAACATATGTACAACATATATACACATATGTGACCATATAAGCAATATGCACATCTCACCCACTTTGCCATTATTTCAAGCTCCTACCATTCACTTAACTTGTTAAGTTAGTTAACAAGTGGGAGAACCACTAACTCCCAACCTCCCATTGTGATGGTGAAAACTACCCTAAGCGGTACAACCACCAGAGCCCTGGATCTTCACTCCCAGGCCCTTTCCTTGTACCTTCAGCCCCATCAACACTGCAGCCCTCCTTGGCAGATCCCACCCATCTCCATGACTGACCCAGCCTCCCACCTGCCCAGCCAGGCTGTTCCCTGCATGGACACCCTGTGTGAAGCCCTGAGGGCTGCACTGCTGCCGCAGGTCAGGAGCGGAGTGGACACTGTCCTCAGGCTCAGAAGAGCTGGGTTGGAGCCCTACTTACTAATTGTGTGGCTGTGGGCAATTGATTTAACCTCCTGAAGCTTCAGTGTCTTTACCTTTAAAAATGGGAACAGGATCTCCTCTACTGTCTTCATAGGATTATAGTGAAGACTCTGTGAGCCTAATATATGGGAAAGTATTTTCTAAGTGCTAAAGTGATATATACCTACTCACAAGCAACCTTTTTACCAATATAAGGTGGTAAACAGTGGCCCAGTTCTACAAATTACAGTATAGTGGAAAGGTCACTGACTTGAAAGTCAGAATATGTGGATCTGGTCTTGCCTTTGCTGGATAACCCTAAGCAACAGCCTTAACCTCTCTGATCCTTTGTACAGTTTAATAGTGTTACTAAATTTGAAGATCTCTGACAACCTCTCAAGTACCAATAATCTGTGAGTTTAGAGCAGCATTGTTCAACTGCGCATGTGTTAAGTAAGCTTTTAGGAGCCAGCCTGGGAAAGGAACTAACCCTATAACATTGCTTATATGGAAAAATGAGTTCTGAGTGCTGACAACTAGCTTTCACGTGAATTTCTGGAACAAAATCAATTCACAGTTTGGAGATTGCTTTTGTCACTATGATAGATTTCCATTACAAACAAACAAAAGACTTTAGTGAACTTGGGAAATATCTCCATGCTGTTCTGGAGTTGATTTTCCACAACATTGGTGCTCTGACAGTGGATGAGACTCAATTTTTAGTTAACCAAACCACCACCATTTCTAAGGACAAAGTGGATTTCCCCTTTGGCAGATGATTGTGTGTGTGTGAGTGTGTGTGTGTGTGTGTGAGTGTGTGTGTGCGTGCACGCATTGCAGGGGCAGGGGAGGGGACTGACATAGGATTTTATTTAAAATGTGACATTATACGAAATTATGTTATAAAAAGTGCCCTGAATTTTTGGAAAAAGAATTCTGCAATAGCCAAACACACTTTTATTGCTAATCTTTATATTTTTCCTTATATTATTCTGACATTACTGTTTAAAGTGAAAAAAGAAAGTGGGTAATGTGTCCCTTAAAAATTCTAATAAAGGCAATGTATTACTACTCTCTGAAATTAAAAATTAATATAAAATTAAAATACTTCCTTCTTCAATTGCCCTCCTCCTAGCAGGGAAAATGTGGACTTACATTAATCCAAGGGTGCTGAGAGCAGCAGAGAATCTCTGGGCTGACTGCCCTTATTACGGTGATGAACAGATAACAATGTGCTAATGGATGGAATCCCAAAACATAGAAAAGTAAGTCTCTGATTTGGCTGGCCGGATTGATCAAAATTTCAGTGGGATTATTTTCTTACTATAAGAGAGATTCAAACAGTTGTAGTAACAGTTTGAAGGTATGAAGGAGGGTGGAGATATCCTAGGATATTGTTGTCACAGAAGCTTAGGGATATAGAACAAAATCTTACCCTTGCCAAGCTCTGAATGGGGGACAACCCAGATGGAGGAAGAACCAACAGACCCAGAAACCTGATTTTAAAACCCACGTAGAGTGGCTCCCATCCAATTTCAGAACCCAGTTCAAGTGCAGCCTCCATTCTGCCAATGGGCCATGTCTAACTCAAGGAGATCTGGCACAAACAAAACAAAACAAAACCCTTTTGTTCCTCCTCCAGAATCAAGAATCCAAGGAGCAATGAAAATGTCACAAAGCAATATAAAGAAACCTCACTATTATGACACTGGAAAATAATTCACTTACCCGACTATCGATCCATTCCCTTCGAGGTCCTAAAGATCCCAGGCTCTTCCTGCTCCCCCCATCCATCATAAACCTCCATGGCACAGGCGAAGTCTCCCTGAATATTCATGGCAGAAAGCCATTCCATCATGGCCCAGTTGATCACAGCTGCTGAGTGGCAGAGGCACCAAATATATCATCAAAAAAGAAAAGCTGATGGATGTACAGGGGGAAATAATAGACACTGGGGACTCCAAAGTGGGGCGTGGGGTAGGAAGGGGGAAAGGGTTAAAAAGTTACCAGTTGGGTACAATGTTCACTATTTGGGTGACAGGTACACTAGGAGCCCACACCTCACCATCATATCATATATCCATGTAACAAACCGCACATGTAACCCTTGAATCTACAAAAATTTTTAAATTTTAAAAAATTAAGGAAAGGTTGTAAACACTGCTTCCAATGAAGATCTCATAGCTGTTTCATTACCTAAATCGATGTGAGGATGGCAAAATTTCAGTGGTAATTTTTAATTATTCTGGAAACAGAAAAACATTCTCCACAGAACACTATTGGAAATAATTAAATCAATGCCCCACAGACACAAAGAAATTCTAACATTCTTTTTCTAGTGTATTAGTTTATTTCTCTATGCTGGATTTCATTCCAGAAAGGACTTGTGGTAATCAGAATGCCTTACAATCACGTGTTAAAGGCTCTATTCCTGAAATGCATTGAGTTTGTTCTTCAAGGTAAAACTACTTTGTTCTTGGCATTTCTTATGGGAACTGATGACAGGCCAAAGTGTTGCCAAATGAGAGAGAGCTGAGAATCTCTGGGCTGAATGCTCCTCCTACAGTGATGAACAGGTAAGAAGGTACTGATAAATGGAATCCCAAAACATAGAAAAGTGAGTCCCTAATTTGGCTGGCCACATTGACCAAATTTCAGTGGGGACACTTTCATATTATAAGAAGAGAGAATCAAACTGAAAGAAACACAGAAAGGGCCTGTTGTTTACAATGGAAAAATTGAGTGTATGTAATAAGTAGCTAAAATGCAGTGTTCATGGGCTCATCTTACATGTTCCAAAATTAATGTTTTGGTGGATGGTTTTTAGGATAAAAATAACCACAACCTAAGAAATCACAATTTTATGAAGACATGTTACTGTAAGACATTTTTCTCACGTATTTTCTTTCTATTGCAGATTAAGCTGTATACACTGTTGAGAAGTTGATGCTTTCCCATTCAACAAAATTTTATGTTCTACTCATTTTGTGGCTTATGATGAGATGCACAGATGTTTTTTCCAAAGTCATGTTTAAAACATCATATTTCTAAACAAAAATAAAATGAACTATCCATGGTTAGGTTCCAGAAATAGTCCACCACACAGTTTTTCAGAAACGGTGCCAAGAATCCTGGCAGCTAATGTATAAAAGTCACTGTGCTTTTGCCTACCATGGTGGTATTCTCCAGAAATTATTACCATCAAGTAGATATTAACATTGTCACCCTCTGACAATATAATGTATTCATGGAAATGAAAAATCAAAAACAAAAAAGGTGAGTAATATCATTTTGTCAATTGTCAGGCCTCTAATAGGAATCAAATTAGGGCTTCCAAGATTTAGCTGACTGGGCACAATGCTAGGCAAAGCGACAGCACTAGCTGCTACTTCCCCTCTGCAAGAGATCAAAACAGCCCCTCAGGGGAATCTTTGTCTTAGTCAATAGATCCTTCTGAGACTAAGACCAAAGCAGGCATGTATTAAAAATATGATCGTTGGAGGATTTGATGAGCTGATTACAAAAAAGATGACACTGAAGTGGCTAGCATGTATTGATTATTGCTATGAGTGAAGCCTCATACCAAAGGCTTTATATAAATTAGTTCTTTTAATCCTTACAACAACCCCTTGGGATAGGATTATCAACACCATTTTACATATGAGGAAATAAGTGTGTAATGACTGACTACTTTGCCCAAAGGTACATGGCTAAGAATTAGTAAAGCTGTGATTCAAATTCAGATGGGTCAGTGTGCCGACCTCTTCATTTGCCAGGTTCACTCTCCACCTAACTGCAGTGCCAGGTGGCCGACCTCTATAAACTGCATCCGTGGGTATCAGTGTCCTTCCTTCTGGATTCCAGTTGATTCATCCAATGGGAGCCAATCAGGAGATCAGAGGCTAAGGTTCTTATTCCCTGGGCTTCCCTGCTGTGGAGTCACCTCAAGCTGTCTATGTCCCTCAACTGAAGACCACTGTGCTTCCCAAGATGGCACTCTCTACAAGACTCTCTCCCTCAAATTCCAGGAACCAGTCTCTCCACTCCTTCACCACTTCAAGTCAGAGGCAGTAACAGCTATACTGTTGCTAGCTCTGAGGTTCTGCACCATCCAATGTGATTTCACTCCATCCTTATATATAGTCTGTGAATTAAATCTCTCATAAATTAAAATAATTTGAATGCATCTGTTGATTCCAGCTAGGACCTAACTAATATAGTCTGATTCTACAAGTCATGCTCTCAACCACAAGGTGAAACTCCCCACTAAGTTATTTCAGAGTCTTAGGCGGTCATGCTCTAGGATAAAATTAACTGGACTCCAGTATTACCAGTATAAGGTGAGGTCCCTGGAATTAGGGTCTCTGTTAAATCATTTCCTTACACCTTCTTTGTATTACTTTATTCCCTTCTAAGTCATATTATATTTTATATTATGGATGGAATTACCAGTTTAAATATTAATAAATACTTATAAAATCAATAATTTCCACTGAAATTTGATCTTTCAGAAAAAAATGGCATGTTTTTCCTTTCTAGGTCTCAATTGTCTAGGACTTGGTTTTCTTTCTTTTGTGAGAATCTAAGCAGTAAAATAAAGACTGCTGTGAATATTCATGTTCAAATTTTTTAGAATATTGAATGGCAAAGTAGCTTCTGCTGTCTCTTCCTCTTTCTTTTAAGGAAAGCGGCCATATTGGATTAAAGCCTCATCCTTATGACCTCATTTAAGCCTAAATGCCTCTTAAAAGGCCTTACCTCCAAATACAGTCACATTCTAAAGTACACATAATTTAATCCACAACAGATACATTATAGACTCTGTTGTTATAACAGGTTTTTATTGTTATAACAATGCTGCAATGAACAGTCTTGTAAATATATCTTTGTACATGTGTGAGTATATCCATGTAACAAACTCCTAGAAATAGAACTGCTGAGTCAAAGAAATACATGTACGTATATACTGCCAAATTGCCCCAAATTTGAACCTCCATCAACGGTGTCTGTGAGCAGTCACTTCCCCTCACACCCAACACATGGCAGATTATTGAGCTCTTTTTTATCTTTTCCAATCTGTAAGTGAAAAAAATACCTTATTTTGATCTGCTGCGTTTAACTATAAGTGAGGTTTTCTACAATATAATTTTTTAAGAGATGATACCATCCTTTTTTTATACGTTATCATATTTATAGTGATTAAGTGCTTACATTCTGTATGTTATTTTAGGGAACTAAAACTGATAAAATATATTTACTTGAGTCTTACAGGCCGCTATTGGCACTTTGGTTCCAATATATCTAATCCAATATAAAAAAGCAAGGCCAACATGCTTTGCATAGAGTCTGTTCTACGTTAAGTCCTTGCTGAATGAAACTGGTAACTGATCCCATTTACTATCAGTTCTCAAGGCTAACAAAACAAGTCCCTAATTATCAGTTCATTGTTGAGTGGTTATGCGTCTCTCAATATCTTTATGTTAAGTCAAGTCTTTTTTCCTCTAGTGATTATTTTCCAGTTGGCATGTACGTAGGACCTAACCTAGTGTTTTCAAATTGGTTGAAAGAAAAAAAAAGATTGTTTTTAACTTTAAACTTACCTAGAAAAGTTGGGCAAATACATCAAATTTAATGTTTAGCCCAGGACTACCACACACTAAACTGTTTTTGTGCACCACTATGCTTTTAGAGCCTCTGTAAGACATGATGCAAGAGCAGCCTCAAGATAGGAGTCCCTATTGGAAATGGGCATTCAGTAGGAACCAGGACAAGTTCAAATGAATAGGCAAGTTGTCGGGAGAAAGATAAGTATGTTTATTATGGAACATAAAATTTTAAAAAGAAAAAGACTTTTTAAAGACTTCGGCATGGGTGTATTTATTGGAATGGGGGCCCCATAGTGAAGGAGGAGATCGTTTTTATATTTAATAGAACTGTCCATGTTTCCCAAGTGCCTCTTAATAGCAGCAGTAATATTTACGAACAGATACACTAGTCAATTCTGTTTGCCACATGTAAATCTAAAAGTGCATGTTCAGTTTCCCATGTTCCAGGATTTCATCATGTTTTTGGCAAGCACACATACACATAAGGAGACCTTTTGTTAAACCACATAACTCTGATCTTGTTTATGAGCTCTAAAATTAAATTATCTTGCATAAATGCTCAGAAGGTAATTTTCATATTAGTCTCAATGGTCCACAGTACCACCACAAAAGATTCAGTCACAATTCATTCTGTGACACTGGGCAGCCTGTCAGCTTCATTGGTGGTACAATGTGCTGCTTCATGGGAGTTTCATGACCTACAGACTCTCAGGCATTTGCAGAGGGAAAGAGTAGCTGGAAACACTTTTGCCAGATCTGTGGCAAACACATTTACTATTGAATAAAGAAAATACACTACATACCAATGCAACAGAAGGAAGACTATAGTTCAGAGCCTGCAAACTTTTTCTGTAAAGGGCCAAATAGTAGCTATTTTAAGTTTTACAGGCCATACAGTCTCTGTCACAGCTACTAAACTCTGCTTTTGTATCACAAAAACAACCATAGACAATACATAAATGAACAGGCATAGGAGTGTTCCAATAAAACTTTATTTACATAAAATGCATGGCAGGCCAGCTTTGGCCTGTGTGCCACAGTTTAACAACTCCTGCTTGAGACTATATTGATCCCTCTCTTCTCTGGGATCGTCCCTCATAAACATACACAGTTACTATGTGTCAAGCTCAACTGAGCTTTTTAAAAATAATTCCATCCTCAAAACAACTCTGCTATTATTATCTCCCCAATTTCATAGATGAGAAAACTTAGGCACAGAAAGGTTGAGTAACTTTCCCAAGGTTGTGCAACTAGTAAGTGGCAGAGCTAGAATGCAAACCCTGGCAATCAGATCTCAGAGACCACAGCTTGCCACCCTCTCCTGAGGTTTTAAACTATGCTAGAGTTTGCAAAAATTCATCTGCCCTTCCAGGTTCTTCAACTCTGGCTGGTACCCAGAGCAGATTGTTCTTGAGGTCCCAGGTTGACTCTAATCCCTTGTTAGACTTCTAGAAAAGAAATACAAGGAGATTCTGAGGTTTCCAAGTCTACCCTGGTATTTGGAGGTTTTCAGATGCCTTGTAATGGGCTCTGGAGCTTTATCCAGCACCTTTTCTCAATTTGCTATAAGTCAAGATGTTACTGTGTTGCCTAAGAAATAATTTAGGATAATATTATGCTACCAAAACATGCTATTTAAAAAACAAGAGAAGACACTAGAAACTTGCCATATTTCAGGTAAAATTAATGACTATAGAAATAAAAATGCAGGCCCGTTCATCATGTGAGGACATAGCTAGAAGGTGCCATCTATGAACTAGGAAGTAGCCTTCACCAGACCCAAATCTGCAGGCATCTTGATCTCAGACTTCCCAGCATCCAGGACTGTGAGAAAAAATATCTATTGTTTATAAACTAGGAGGGAGAAAGAGATTTACCCAAAGTTCTCCTATAACCCAAAAGTATGTTTCATCTGAATGAAAACAGATGAACTTTGTCATCTTAAGTAAGGGGATACCATGGTGAGGTTTGGAATTTATCTCTTGTAAATCTGAAAAAAGTAAACAAATCCTAACTATTGATATTCTGATAGCACTGAGGACAGGAGTTGAATTGTAAAGTGCTGCTTACCTAGCATTCTGCATGACTTGGTCTTCCCTCACCACCCTATCTTACCATCGGAATTTTTCTTTTGATTGACACTTACCTCTTTCAGTAGGATTAAAACCACCATCCCAGATAATTAAAGATGAAAGTAAACTGAACATTCCCTTTTGGAACTTGGAAACTCCCTGCGGTTGCCAGAAAGAACTTGAAATGCTTTAAGATTGAGATTATACATTCAGTCAAATCAGCAATTATAAATTACTAGCTTTGTGCAAGGCTTTAGAACGTAAGTAGAATGAGAAAAGAGGTTATTCTCTGAAACAGCCTCTGGGAAGGGGAAGTGGGTGTTTTCACATCCCATTCATAAAACCTAAGGACAAGTCCATAAACTTTTCTCTGGCCTTTACTGCAGAGCAAAGAAAATCCACTGTTTCTATTTGTTAAAAAGCTTCAGCTTTTATGTCTTGTGAGAACAGAGAATGCTTGACCCTAAGGGGCCCACAAATCTTATGCAGGACCTTTTTTGTAAGTTAAAAAACAAAACGAGGATATTTTATCATGCAAATGTGTCTTGTCATTCATTAGAAAACACCACTGTGGTATTGTGACCTGGGTTCCTAATAAGCTCTGAAGTTTTCATCGAATAGGAAAGATATGAAAGAGTGGAGGAGAAGAAAACATATGAGGCCTACTATGTGCCAGACGCTGTGCTAGGAAATGTAATATGCATTGTTATACTAAGAAAATAGCTAGCTGTGGCCTGGCTCAGTGGCTCATGCTTGTAATCCCAACACTCTGGAGGCAGAGATAGGCAGATCGCTTGAGGCCAGGAGTTGGAAACCAGTCTGGACAACAAAATGAAATGAAATTAAATTTCTTTAAAAGAAGAAAAAAAAATAGATAGTTGAAAATATCTCCTGTCTTCACTTTTTTTTGTTTCGTTTTCATTTTCGATTCATTTGAGGTGCCCAGGCACCATAAAGAGAACTCTTGGTCTCGAACTCCTGGTTCAAGGGATCCTCCAGCTTTAGCCTCCAGAGTAGCTGGGACTATAGGCACACACCACCACGCCTGGCTGTGTCTTCAGTTGTTGAAGATTGCCGATGATCATTTAAAATACTTTGTCATTTCAACTGCTCTCTGGAAAATATTAATTTTATAGGGAAAGCATTTCTTTCTTTTACACGAACACCTTCATTTAAAGCAGGCCGAGGAAGACTTCACTTCGAAGTCTTTGTCTTGCTCGAGGTCAAGGATTGTACCTGCCCATTTTGTAACTGCTGTGAGAGCAATGGAAGCTCCGCAGCACTTTCAGTTATCAAGCCCTTCCTTTCCATCTCCCAACTCCCATTATAGACTAATATATTTTTCAATATGAAGGCTCTTGTGTGTTCATGACTGTGATAAATGAAGCATGGCTGAAGTGGCTTTGCAAGCAGCTGGAATATCCCCTGGAGAAGTCATTTACATAATTAAACCTTGGAGCATCTGAACATGGTTCAGACTGTGACCTACTCTTGCATCTGAGGTGCCTCAGAAGCAGTGTTGTATCAAACACATCCTGCAGCTGCTTGATCAGCTTTGCTTCTCTATCAAGCCTTCTCATTGTGACTTGGAGAGCTTCTTCAAATACCACCTACGAGCCGCCTTTTCTTCCCATTTCCCACTTTGATTTTGCTGAAAACTCACTTTCCTTAACTTAAACTAATTTAATCTTTTTGCTGTTTTCTGTGTGCCCTGGATATTGGAGGGATTATTTAAGCTGTTTTAATTTTTAAAATAAAGAATATGGGGCTCTGATTATAATCATTTACTGAGTACCTAGGAATGAATGTCATACTCTTTGCTTTGTTTGGACAATTTATGTTTTCTTTATACAGATAATTCAGCTCCCTCATATAATCCCCACAGCAACCCAGAGAGGTACATATTATTATCCCTATTGTACAGAAGAGGAATCTGACCCTTACAAGTTAAGTTAGAAATGGGTGGGACAGGCCGGGCGCGGTGGCTCAAGCCTGTAATCCTAGCACTTTGGGAGGCCGAGACGGGCGGATCACGAGGTCAGGAAATCGAGACCATCCTGGCTAACACGGTGAAACCCCGTCTCTACTAAAAAATACAAAAAATTAGCCGGGCGAGGTGGCGGGCGCCTGTAGTCCCAGCTACTTGGGAGGCTGAGGCAGGAGAACGGCATGAACCCGGGAGGCGGAGCTTGCAGTGAACTGAGATCCGGCCACAAAAAAAAAAAAAGAAAGAAAGAAATGGGTGGGACAGTGATAATGATTGAAACCTAAGTTTTGACTCCTGAACCCCACTGCTCTTAACCTTTAGGCAATATTGCCCATCAACTTCTCTTTATTCAAAGTGCCGAACACAAAACCACACATAAATGCATCCTCATAAATTATCTTCAGTTATGTATTTAAACTATATCTTTTAAAATTACTGTTGTAAGTCTACATGTAGATAAGCTAGTTCTCAACATTATTTTGTTTGTGGATGCCATAATTTGACAAACACTACGGACCCTCCACCCAGACAAAAGCACACATGCCACACATGCAACAGGTCTAGACGGCTGCCAACTTTAAGGGTTTCTTTCTGGCAGATTAGAATCCTTCTCAGTCGCAGGCTAACGTTGCCAGGCCATCTCTCTGCAGAGGTGACCAGCAGGCACTCCCATTGTTCGCTTTTATTTCTACTGAAGTGAAATGTACCCTTTGCATTACTACACCCTGGCCATGACACAGGGAGATGGCTCACAATAGACTTTCACACTGCTAAGTCCCCATGTCTTTAACAATGACATTAAAAACAGTGTGACTTTCTGCTCCATCAACCTCAAGAATGTGGTGTTGTTTTGCTATGCCAGTACATTTTTCCCTCCTGTTGAAATAGTCTTGACTTGTATATTACAACACATATAATAATAAGGCACAATTCGTTTTCCTAACATAGAAACTTTCAGAGAGAAAGGGTTTGACCACAGGGCATAAAAAAAAAAAAAAAAAAAAAAAAAAAACCTAGATATGAAAGGCAGTCTAGAATTGCATGGTAGTTAAGAGACCAAGTTTTGGCTTAAGGTGGCTACGAATTCAAGTCTAGGTTCTGCCACCTACTTCCTATGTGACCTTGAGCAATTTACTTAACCTCTCCGAGTTTCTTAATCTGTGAAACAGGGACAATACTACATTCTGCATGGTGTGAGTTAATGTTAAATGAGATTTGATGAGAAATACACGGAGCATGGCATAGAGTAAGCACTGAATGATGGGTGCTATTTTTATGTTATTCATAACAACAATTTTCAATGTGCTGGCTATCTGGCATGATTACAAAAAAAGGTATTCTAGTCAATAGACATTTTCCATATATATATTTATCATTGTTAAACATAATATGTGGATTTAAACTGTGGACTTTTTGCCTGTAACCAAAAGGAAATTCAATTAATTGAATTACTTCTTTTTATGGAATTAGAACGTAACAAAAGTGCTTAAAGATGAAATTATATGATTACCCTATATTTTAATCATTTGGAAAGATCCTCTGGGCCTAGGGGTATAATAAGAAATATTAATCATCATTATGATATAACAGATAGGAAGAAGTACAGTGAGAGAGGCTACCTGATGACAAAATATCAATTATTATTTTACTGTAGTAAAATATTCTATGATGTATCCTTTCATTAAGAAGTCATCTGGAAGATTTACTTATATTGAATTAAAGGTCAAATTGAAAATTGCAGATACCAGGCACTGCCTGAGCAACTTTATGTATTCCCTGTTATCATGACTCACAGCTCCATAGCAGGATAAAGATTATTATGACTCCTTTATGTTTAAAGCAATCATGTAGTACACTACACAATTGTGTAGTATAAAGTAACTAGTACACTTGGCCCTCTATGTCAAAGTAACTAGCACAGTTCTTCCTGGATATTCATGGGGAATATCCTCTGTAAATACTAAAATCCAAGGATGCTCAAGTCCCTTATAAAAAATGATGCACTTTTTTTTTTTTTTTTTTTTTAGATGTAGTTTCACTTGTCACCCAGGCTGGAGTGCAATAATGCCATCTCGGCTCACTGCAGCCTCACCTCCTGGGTTGAAGCGATTCTCCAGCCTCAGCTTCCCAAGTAGCTGGAATTACAGGTGGCCACCACTACGCCCAGCTAATTTTTGTATTTTTAATAGAGACGGGGTTTCACCATGTTGGCCAGGCTGGTCTCAAACTCCTGACCTCAGGTGATCCGCCTGCCTCAGCCTCCCAAAGTGCTGGGATTACAGGCATGATCCACCATGCCTGGCCTAGTATTTGTATATAACGTACACATATCCTACCATACACTTTGTTAAAATATAATAAAATATAAAGAAGAATCTCTAAGTGAAAGGTTTTATTTGGGAATATATATAAAAACAGAATTGCAATTCGGGGCATACTCACAGACCAGGGTGGTCTTCAGTATGTCCAAAGAACAAAAGAAAAGATTGAGGTTTCACTGGGAAAGAGAAATGTAAAACATTTTGAAAGAAAGTTCATTGGCACTAATGAGGTCTTTCTGAGTGGACAAGCTGTGATTGGTGAGTGACGGCCCTAGGTAAAGCTCTTAGAGTCACGGCAGGTCCATTCCGCAGCTACTAAAGCTGGTCTTAAGATTACAGCTGGTCATTTCAGCGTCTGGGCTTGCAAGACAGTTCCTGCAGCAGGTACTTTGTGCCCTGGGTGCTTTTTTCCCCCTGTTCCTTCGACTTCGGTTTAGTTGGTTATGAAAAGCATAACTCCAATTTGTATAATCAATTTTCACAACTTTATATATTCACTATATTACTTACAATAGCTAATACAATGTAAGTGCTATGTAAATAGTTGTCATAATGTATAGTTTTTAAATTTGTATTCTTTTTTATTGTTGTATTTTTTTCCCAAATATTTTCCATCAGCAGTTAATTGAATCCATTATGAGAAATCCGCAGATATAGGAGGGCCGAGTGTAATTAGTACATCAAGATTCCAATCTTGGCCTAACTTCCAAAACCATGTTGTTGCTACCATTCTCTGCTGCCTGCCAAATTGTACAAGGAAAAATAAATAATTTTCAAACCCATCAGGAACTCTGCTAACAAAATGTCTTACTGGTTCCATCATCAATCTGATAACCTCCTGAGGAGGGAAATGGCAAAGTTTAAAGAATATGTATACAGAATCTGCTCTCTCTAGAATAAAGAGGGAGATTTCAAATTCGGAAAATAGAAGGTAGGAAGTTCAATAGAGGCTGAAGTGGTGGCTCACACCTGTAATCCTAGACCTCTAGGAGGCAGACAGTGGAGGATTGCTTGAGGCCAGGAGTTCGAGAGCAGCCTGGGCAGCAAAGTGAGACCTCCTTCCCTACAAAAAGTACAAAATTAGCTCAGCATGATTATGCGCAGCTGTACTTCCAGCTACTCAGGAAACTGAGATGGGAGGATTGTTTGAGCCAGGAGTTCTAGGTTACAGTGAGATGTGATTGTGCCACTGCACTCCAGCCTGGGTGACAGAGTAAGAACTTGTTTCAAAAAAAGAAAAAGAAAAAGTTCAATAGAACTCTGATCTGAGACAACAATTCAATTCAAAAATACAACACTCTTTTTCTGGTTTATAAAGTGGCTTCATATGAATAAGCTGCCATACCAAACTAATTAAAACATCAGTTGTAAACCAAACTTGGCAATTTGATTACTTACTAATTTGAATAAAGCATCGCAAAGGGCCCATGATAACTGTATGCACAAATCATGAGAATTTCTCCAATTTTAATGAATCATTTTTTTAGGAGATAAGCCACAGTTAAAAGTTAGTTTACGTGCCAATTAAGGAAGCTTTAATCATAAATAATTTGCCTATACCTGGAATAAAATTTAATCAATTTAGAAACATTTCCTTTTCATCTGTGCAAAGAAAAGAGTAGCAACTTATTTATGTAATTATCACCAAGAATTTGAAAAAATAAAAAGCATTAGAATTCAACGACTAGAGTAGGACCCAGCATCAACTGGCAATCTAACATGAACTAATAATTCAGGCACTTCTACAGGTGCTGCTTAGCCCTTGAAGTGTCTCCTGTATAGCCATATAGCCAAGAAGGCTAATGAAAGATAAAGATCTGTTATGAGTTTTGCTAAGTCTCACAGAATACAGAGAATAAAGAAATTCTGTAGATTTAATTGATTTTATCCCCTTGATACCCCTGGCTTCTCAAAATGGTACCAGGCCCCTTTGTTGTTGATGTTATCTGACTTAATTTTTCCATTAGGATCAAATTGTTATCAAGAGCCAGAAGTGTAGGTACAAAATGAGGTAAAATGTCTAAAGGTAAAATAATGCAAGTTAAGGCTCAGTTGGAAAAGCCAAGAAAAGTACTTAGATGCTTTGTTTTATTCAGGAGACTGTGCCAGCAATCCCTGACAGAAATGAACCAGTCAGGAAATCTCAGCCAAAGCCAAATATTTCTCTAGAATTCAGTCTTCTCACTTGAGCGTAGCTGTGTCATGCAACCTAATAATAAAGTCCAGAAACCATATTTTTCATAACTTTATGATAATACACAGACATGTTCAATGCTATAATGACTGCATTAATAGAAACCAAAGCATAGCACTGTGTCTCTGAATATAACAGAGGCAATGAAAACTTGCAGCCTGGACAACTGTTCTTAACTTTAAGTAGCAACAGAATTCAATAGCGGAGGAAGAGGTGATCAGAGCTTAGGAAACCTCCTCTCATGGTTGCTTAGGCATTCATTTTTCCAGCTCTTCATTTTTCCTTAATTTCCCTTTTTAAGCCACAGAAGCACTAAAGAAAGTTTGGGAAATAATTAAAGATCATCACCCATATCCCTGCCACCTTAAAGCAATTACCACTTGTAATATTCTCATGTAGTCTTTTTTTTTCATATATATAAAACCCCACTTTTTATATCAATAGGAATGTATTACATGCACCTTGCTTTTTTTCACCTAAAATGTTTCTTAGAGAGAATTTAATATTGGCATGTAGAGCTGTCTCATTCTTTCTAACAGCTACATATTTGTTTGGTGTATGGATGTAGCATAATTTATTTACCCAATTCCTACAGAATAAAAGGAATTGGGTACATTTTGCTATGACAAATAACACTGCAACAAGCATTCTAGTACCTAAATCTTTATGCAGATATGCAAGATACTGGTGGGATAAAATCCTAGGAGTGGATCTTTCGCTTGAAGTTTTATGTAATTAAAGTCACTGAATAGACACATAGTGTCTATTCAGTTTTGCATCCTGGATATCTCATAATGGATATTACACACAGTGAACATTTTCCATGTTGTTGTATAGCCTCCAAGATTAAAGTTTTAATGGTTTGTTATTTCTTATTAAGCAGATACCCTCAACCTTCCCTCTATTGTTAGACAGTTCAACTGCTTCTAATTATGTGCCTCATAAAGAATGCAACGACTCTCCATATCCCCTGTGTCTTACCCTTGGCCCACTTGCACTCTCTTCTCACTGTATTTTTCTTCACAGGGAGAGGAACCTCCATTCTAGAACACGGGTGAGGCACCCCCATTCTAGAACATGCTCCAGGTCCCCATGACTCTGGAATTCCCAAATTGATCCCAAGTCCAGTTTCTAGGCCCATGTATCCCTCTTCCCTGTGTGCCAGGGGTGGCTGTTTGGGGAGATGCAGAGGATGTGGAGCTAGGGCTGCCAGCTGGGTTTCCACTTGCATGAACACAAGGCCTATGTCCAGTAGGACATAAACTAGGAGTGTCAGGAGAAGCAGGGAGCAGTCCCTGGACCTCCATTTATACTAGTTTACCCAGGCCCCCTAAATGTTGGAAAGGTTCTGCTGTAACACCCTTACCTTCTTTTCCCAGATTCAATAGAGTTCTCTAAAGCAGACTACTGAATTAAAAGTAAAATGGACCAACTAACCAACAACAACAACAACAACAAAACCCAAAACTTCATTTTCCAAAGTTATTTGTAAACTTACCTCTTTTGCACACCTGTCATATATTGCCAAAAATTATCATTTGCCAAATTTAAAGTCCTGTGCCATGAGAGATGATTTGAAATTGCATAAGGGACAGTGGCAAGAGGAGCAGTTGACTTCACTTCTGATCTGTACTATCAAAATCCTGCTATAGGGACAGGCAGAGTGGCTCACACCTGTAATCTCAGCCCTTTGGGATGCCAAGGTGGGCGGATCACCTGAGGTCAGGAGTTCGAGACCAGCCTGGACAACATGGTGAAACCCCATCTCTACTAAAAATATAAAACTTCACTGAGCGTGGTGGTGCACACCTGTTGTCCCAACTACTAGGGAGGCTGAGGCACAAGAATGGCTTCAATCCGGGAGGCAGAGGTTGCCATGCCAAGATCACAACACTGCACTCCAGCCTGGGCTACAGAGCAAGACCCTATCTCAAAAACAAACAAACAAACCACCTTGCTCTATGAATTAGAGATCACTTTTCATGCCTGCATTTTGTTTGTTTCTTTTTTTTTTTTTGGAGGTTTTATTAGATGAATTCCAATGTCCTTTTTAATTTTTAATTTCTATGATTCTACATAACCAATTCAAACTTAAATTTTAAAATGCATTACTTTTTGTTCAAGCTCCTGGAGACTTTTACTGATCTCCTATTTTGTATACAAATGTTTGGGTGTTTGTTCTTCGCTTTTCATAGTTCATTTGAACTTGAGTTCCTCTTAAGTGAAGAACATTAAGGGGAAGAGAACAAAGAAATAATGAATGGCTTCTCTCTCAAAATACTTACAATGAGGCTCACCTTAAAAATGAGGCTCACAACCTGACACTTAGCTTTTCTACACCTAGGCAAACAGGGGGCAATGTACATCTAGTGCTAATTAAATTAAATATCCAAATACTGGGTTTTCAACACACACAAACAAATTCAGAAGCATGAACTATACTACTTTACTTGGAATATCAATGACAGCCTGAGTAACAAAAGAATAAACCTGGATAAGAAAAATGCTCTGCTTACGGACTTTCCCTGGTAATATGCTGATTACTATCGCAGTTGATGCTGATTGGTGGGGTTTTCATCCCTAGGAAAGGAATATGTATTTCCATCCCAGGATTCAGACTTTTACTAATGACTACAATTAAAGCCACTGTTCAATTAAGGGCTTGAACAGTAGACGGTAACTACATAGTATAACTATTGGCCAATTTGGAGAATTTGGAACATAATCAATGAAACAATATCAATATTTACCATCCTAATTGTAAGTGACCCCCAAAAAACAACATGATGTTACATAATCTTTACATAATCCCTTTTTACTCTTGAAAAATTAAGAGAAATTCTTAGATTATGATTTCTGTAAATTGTTAGCAGAAACATGATTTTCTCTGAATCTTGCTGCTTGGTACAGATCATAACACTAAGGAAAAAAGGAGCCTCCAGTGTTGTCTTTCTCTGGTGGGAAGTTAAATAAGACAGTGCTCAGGAAGGGACCATTGTAGGCATAGACATTTGTTCTCCCAACACAGAACTAGACTGAGATCTCCTCACATGCTTCTATCTATGGAATCTAGAATGAAAAAGAATTTTAAAAACAAGTCGAACTCGAGAATGTTTTTAAAAATTCTACTTCGTGGATTTTTACAGTCAATACAAAATAGTCTTATGGTTCTTTCAGCATATATACTTAAATTCAGCCTATTAAAATAGAACTATATGAATTAGACTTATTAACCAAAATTAAGAGTACATGGTGCTAAAACAATTGGTTGATTCAGTGGCAGTATTTATAAGCATACTATAAATAATTCCCAAACTGGCAATCATCTTTAGAAACTTTAAATTTTTAATGTTGCTCAAGTCTGACTCTAAGCTTTTGAGTTTTCCATCTTAAGAAGCTCCCCTCCCTTACTCCTACATTGCAGCCCACTACATTATAGAAATATTCTCATACAGCTTTATTTGTTACATTTATATCTTTATTGCATCCCACTTATCTGTATTTGAACAAGCATTGCAAAAAGATACACAGCAAACTGTTAGCTTTGGTTATCTAGACTTTGCCTTTACACTGTATAACTGGATCCATTATTACATATATATTGCTTAATAAAGAAAGAAAACAGGCAAGGTGCAGTGGCTCACGCCTGTAATCCCAGCACTTTGGGAGGCAGAAGCGAGAAGATCGCTTGAGCGCAGGAGTTCTAGACCAGCCTGGACAACATGGCGAAACCCCATCTCTACAAAAAATACAAAAAATAGCCGGGTGTGGTGGCGTACACCTGTAGTCCCAGCTACTAAGGAGGCTGAGGTGGGAGGTTCACTTGAGCCCAAGAGGCGGAGATTGCAGTGAACTGTGATTGTGCCACTGCACTCTAGCCTGGGCAACAAAGAGAGACCCTGTCTA
>NW_012101421.1:4510861-4518360 GCF_000951045.1 Mandrillus leucophaeus
AATAAAGAAAAAGAAAAAAAATAACAAAAACAAAGAATACTGTCTAGCTTTAAAAAACCATAAATGTAAACATTACCGTGTTCACTGCCAAAATGAGAAAAAGAATAGCATAAAACAATTCATTGGGGAATATTCAAATGTAAAAGCCAAATATTAATCCAGGTTCTAAATAACCAGTCCTTGTAAACTATAGAATAGTAACTTTTTTTTCTTTTCCCTCAAATGATTTGACCAAATGGAACAATAAATAAACCCATGCCAGATAAAATTAAACTGTGGTTCACCTAAAGATCAAGCTTAGGCTAATTAGTAAAAGGGGCCAGACCAGACGGTGATAACCAGCCCAACAGAAAGAGAAGCACATGATTAAGCAGGCAGATGGCCACTTGCAATTTAATGAGCAGACACTTTTTGATTTGGTTTGATGGCCCAACTAGGGAAGGTCTTTATCTTAAGCTTTTCCTTTGAGAGCCCTGTATGGCTGGACTCCAGTGATTTGTTCAGGTTTGAGTCCTTTTCCTCCCAGAAACGGCTTCCACAATTCATAAAAAGCTTAATGTCTATATCAAACAAGCACAGATCAGGGTGCCACACTCCTTTAGATGGCATGCTAACTTACTCTTTACTTCCGGCTTCTGGAAAAAGCAGAGTGGAAGGAAAAATAAAATGCTTTTTCATCTTCCAGCGATCCTGTTTAAAAAAAAAAAAAAAAAGATTAAACAAAACTATATCTTACTTAAATCATTTCAAGACCCACCTTAAGTCAATGTTAGCAAAAATTTGTCGAGAGCCATATGAAGGTAGAATCAGCCCGCAGGACAAGGCCCAAGGATAGAAATGGATGAACTCAGGAGAGAGAAACAAGGTACAGATTTAAGAAGGGGCCAAAAACATGTCTTCATATTTCTCAATTTTGTTTAAAATGAGCACATCCTGTACCATTTATGATCAGCTCCAAAAGCTCTTCCCCGGAGCGAACTGTCCATACAAATAAAAAAGTGCCTGTTTATTAAATTGCAAGTGGCTATCATATATATTAGAAAGAAATACCAAACAAAATCATAGATATTTCTGACAAGATATAAGCAGAATATATACACCTTTAAGTATTTTCTCTTTCACGTAAACATTTATAAAAACCAGGTGAAGAAACGAATGTGCAGAAAAGGGATTATGGCTCAGTCCAGCTATGAGTTTTTCAAGGGGTTGCAGCTCAAAAAGTATTTAAATAAATAAAAACTGGTGGTTTTTAAAGTCAGTCTGAAGTTACTGTCATAGTATCTTGGGTTTTGTTTTTGTTTTATTTTTCTAGATTTACATATATACAAAGCTAGGGAATGTAAAGAATATAATATATATTTTAATATATAATAAAGTATACGTTATATTCTTTTTCTAGCTTTACATGTGTACATATATGTGTTACATATTTATATATGAACGTATATAAAGCTAGGAAAAGAATATAATATATATTTAAGTGTATATATAAATATATATGAAATAATATAATGAAATAATATACATACATAATAATAAATATATATATTTATTCATACATATATATGTGGTTGTCTGCATTAATTCCCCTTAAAAACCAAAATTTTCCAAACTATTTCTGCCAGAGTCAATATCCTTTTCATTCACAGCAAGTTCTAAATTGAAGACTTACAAATTAAAACTCAAACATTTTTTTACCAAATAACTTCACAAACATGTTAAACAGGAAAAGGAAGTTAGAGTTAGGAATTGCGAGGCTATAAGAATATTTCTTTCCTAAAGGATTGGATACGACTGCCAACAATTCCGCGGTTTTAGCTGCTTTCAAAAAAAGGAATGTGATAATAGCTCCTGGGTGGAATAATTTTGGCTGGACTTGATTAAATCTAAGCTTAAAACTTACAGAGAACAGCTTGGACTGCATTTTTTTTTTTTTTTAAGAAACAGCATTGCATTTCATTTGACTGTGTCTTTGTCAGATTTGGGGCCTTTGGGGAGTCTGGCACTAGATTAGACACTAACAAAGCGAGCTGGAGTACCCTGGGTAATATGAGTTACATAACTCCAATCAACACTGATGAGTGTGTGTCTATCTAAAGCCCTGCACGTGTAATTTTGGAAAGGAGTTCTAAATGATTTTAAGGCCCCTTCCTTTCACAAAGGGCTATCTTATTCAGCTCCCAGAAAGTAATCATTCCAAAAAGTACTGGGCACACCCAGCTGGTATTTTTGTTTGTATTCTATTGTCTTTTTCTTTTGGTAAATAAATCATCTTACATTCCCTAGAAAAGCATCTACATTTTGCATCCAATATCTTAAACTTTGTTCTTGACATTTTTCTGGTGACTTCAGGACACATGATTTTAACACCACTGGTGAGAATTTTAGAATACTTGAAAAAAATCAACTATATATTAAAGAACTCCTCAACTCTTTGTTTTCCAAATTCTAATACAAATAATATTCAATATGGAGTATTGTTCTATGAGTTTCTGGGTCCAGGACAAGACGGATTTCTCCCTACTCCTTCTGCTAAGTACGGCTAGAATCTCTGGATATTATATATTAAATACACATAAAAAGACTCTGAAAGGTAGAACAAAAAAAGCAGCCTGTCTATGCACTTCATGATTCAAGAAAGATGCAGTGATAAGTTTCTTGGGTTTTCTTTTTCTTCACATATTCCAGACTTGGAGCTGGAAGAGCCAGCAGCTTAGAAACACTGAACGGCCCAGAAACAAACAAACAAAATCTCTCAAGAAAAGCAAGCACTCTCTAGCCAAAAGACCTAGAAGAAGCAGCCTGAAAGGAGAGAAAAGAGAAAACTTTTTTAGACAATAACCACTCTACTCCAACCAAACATCGTGAAAAAAAAAAAAAATGTGAACCCCGCCAAGCCCAATTAGCAAAGGCCAAAGGGCAAATGGGAACCTTACACTTCCATCCGCATCCAGCTGTAATAAAGTATCACTCCCTCTGCCAAGCCTGTGTCAGACAAGAATAAGTAGGGAGCTGGGACTTTCAACCCTGCTTGACAGTAACAAGGTACTCTTCTCTCTACGTGGGTAGTTTCAGAGAAGGCTGAATGAAAAGCCTGGACTTTCACCAACAATACAGCATCTGTGGAGGCCACCTGGAGAACAGTAACAAGATGTCCTTCCCTGTCCCAGCCAGTGTGGTGTCAGCAGAGGTCTAGCAAGAAGACTGAACTCCCATCTCTATCCAACAGTAACAAGGCAGCCTCTCCAACCTGGATGTCAACAAATGCCAAATGAGGAACCTGGACTCCAACTCCAATATGGCAGTAACAAGGTGACACTACTCTTGCCCCACCTGTGTGGTTTCATAGGAAGCCTACTGAAAATACAAGATTTAAATAGGATCCAGAGTAGTCTCATAACAAAATACCTAATATGTGCTGGATATAATTGATCATCATACCTGGATCATCATACCAAGAACCAGGAAAATCTCAACTTGAATGGGAAAAGATAATCAATAGTCACTGACACTGAGATGTTACAAATGTTGGAATTATCTGACAAGAATTTTAAAACAGCCATCACAAAAAATGGCTAAGAATCCACTTGAAACAAATGAAAAATACAAATGAAATAAAGCAAGTCTCAGCAAAGAAATAGAAGATATAAAGGAGAACAAAATGGGAATTTTAGATCTGAAAAATACAATAACAAAAATGTTTAAACTCACCAGATGGACTGAACAGCAGAATGGAGAAGACAGATAAAAGAATGAGTGAATTTGAAGATAGAGCAACAGAAATTACCAATCTACCAATCCAAACAACAGAGAGAAAATAGACTGAGAAAAAGATGAAGAGAATTTAAGAATTTGTGGGACTATAACAAAAAGATCTAACATTCATGCAACTGTGGTCTGAGGAGAAGGAAAAAAGGGCAGAACTGAAAAGGCAGTTTTTAAATGTATGCCTAAAAATTTCCCACAGTTGGCAAAAGACATAAACTTACAGATTCAAGAATGTAAATAAACTATAAACAGAATAAACACAAAGAAATTTATACTGTGACACAGAATGGTCACACTGAAAACTAAAGATAAAGAAGAAAGTCTTGAAAGCAATGAGAAGAAAAAACATCTTACCTATTTTGGGTGGTGAGTGGAAAGTGGTGGAAGAAACAATTTCATTGACAGCAGATTTATCATGAGAAACCATGGAGGCCAGAAGGAAATGGCACAATATTTATCAAATGCTGAAAGAAAAAAACCCTTATCTAGTAAAAATATCCTTCAAGAATGAACAAGAAATCAAGGTAGTCTCAGATGAAAGAAAAGTAAGAGAATTTATTGTTAGCAAACCTTCTCTAAAAGAATAGCTAAGTTTTTGAAACAGAACAGAAATGATGAAAGTTATCTTGAATATCAAAAAGTAAGAACAAAAAAAGTAAAAATTGGAGTAAATACAATAGATGTTCCTTTACCTCTTGAGTTTTCCAAATTGTGTTTGATGGTTGAAGCAAAAGAAATGTTAACATCATTTGATTTGTTTCTTAATACCGGTAGGGGAGATATTTAAGATTATTACATGATAAATGGGGGTAAAAGGGCCTTTAAAAAGTAAGGTTTGTGTACTTTATTTGAACAGTTAAATGTCAATACCAGTAGACTACAATAGGGTGGGTGTGTGTGTGTGTGTGTGTGTGTATATATATGTATATATAAATATTTAAATATAAAAAATATATACGTGTGTGTGTGAGTGTGTGTATGTGTGATATAACACCCAGAGCAACCATAACAAAAGAAAACATACAATTAAAACACCACCCAGGTAAATTAAAATTGGATTATTTGTAAAAGTGTTTTAATAACTCACAAGAAGGCAAAAGAGAAAAACAGAGGAAACAAACAAAAAATAAAATGAAATAATTAACTGCTAACATAGCAATAATTGCATTAAATAAAAATAGTCTAAATTTACCAATTAAAGAGGTTGTCAGAGTAGATTTTTTTTTTAATTTAAAAGCAAAAATATGACCCAACTATATGCTGCCTACAACAAACTGCACACAACTTGGATGATACTCAAGAGCATTATGGTAAGTGAGAAAATCCCTTCTTGAAAGATCACATGATATATGATTCCATTTATATAACATTCTAAAAATGGCAAAATTATAAATACAGAGAACAGATTAGTGGTTGCCAGGGGTTAGGGATAATAGGGTTGGAAGGTGGAGTAACTATAAAGGGGTAGAATGAAAGAGATCTTTGTGGTGACAATTAGTTATTTATTTTATTTTATTTATTTTATTAATTATTTTTTAAGTCCTCTCTCCATCTGAGCTGAGGGAGGCAGGAGGCGAAGGGCTAATTCCTTAATTGCAGTGATGGTTACACAAATCTACACATTATAAAATGGTATAGGTCTATACACACACATTGTACCAGTGTCAATTTTCTAGTTTTAATACATTTTTCCAATTTTTTATTGTGGTAAAATACACATAATACATAAAATAAAATACACGTAAGAATAAAAATCTTTTTTTTTTTTTTTTTGAGGCAGAGTCTGGCTCTGTCGCCCAGGCTGGAGTGCAGTGGCCAGATCTCAGCTCACTGCAAGCTCCGCCTCCCGGGTTTATGCCATTCTCCTGCCTCAGCCTCCCGAGTAGCTGGGACTACAGGCGCCCGCCACTACGCCCGGCTAGTTTTTTTTGTATTTTTAGTAGAGACGGGGTTTCACTGTGTTAGCCAGGATGGTCTCGATCTCCTGACCTCGTGATCTGCCTGTCTCAGCCTCCCAAAGTGCAAGAATAAAAATCTTAACCATTTTTAAATATACACTTCAATGGCATTAAGTACCACTCACAATGTTATGCAACCATAATCTCCAATAACTTTTCATCTTATAAAACTGAATCTCTATACCCATTAAGCAATAACTCCCCATTTAGTAACCCTTTCCTCCCCCTATGCCTTGGCAACCACCATTCTACTTTCTGTCTCTATAAATTTGACTACTCTAAGTACCTCATATAAATGGAATCATGTAGTATTTGTCTTTTTGTGACTGGCTTATTTCACTTAGTGTGATATCCTGAGTTCATCCATGTAGTAGCATATGTCAGAATAGCCCTTCTTTTTAAGACTGAATAATGTTCTACCGCATGGATATATCACATTTGTCTATCCATTCATCCATGATGGACAATTGGGCTGCTTCCATGTTTTAGCTACTGTGAGTATTGCTGCTATGAACATGGGTTTAGAAATATCACTTCAAGTCTGTGTTTTCAGTTCCTTTGAGTATATACCCAAAAGTGGAATTGCTGGGTCACATAGTAATTCTATTTTAAATTTTTGGAGGAAGCCACAATATTGTTTTCCACAGCAACTAGACCATTTTACATTACCACCAACAGTCCACAAAGATTCTAATTTTTCCACATCCTTGCAACACTTGTTATTTCTGTTTTTTTTTTTAAAATTAGTAGTAACTATCTTAATGGGTATGAGATGGTATCTCATTATATTTTTGATTTGGATTTCCCTAATAATTAGCTTTTCATGTGCATATTGGCTATTTGTACATCTTCTGTGGAGAAATGTCTATTCAAGTCCCTTGCCCATGTTTGAATTGGATTGTTGTTGTTGTTATTGAGCTTTAGGAATCAGAATCTACTTATTCTGAATATTAATCTCTTATCATATATGTAATTTGCAAATATTTTCTCTCATTCTGTAGGTTACCTTAGTTTTTTGTTTTTTGTGTTTGTTTTTGTTTTTGTTTTGAGATGGGATCTTGCTTTTTTTGCCCTGGCTGGTCTCAAATTTCTAGGCTCAAGGGATTCTCCTGTCTCAGCCTCCTGAGTAGTTGGGACTGCAGGTGTACACTACTGTGCCCTGCTGTAGGTTGCTTTTTCACTCTTTTGATATTATCTTTCGATGCACAAAAATCTTTAATTAAAAAAAAACTTTTTTTTGAGATGGGGTCCTGCTCTGTCACCCAGGCTGGAATGCAGTGGCATGATTAAGTTCACTACAGCCTCGATCTCCCAGGCCCAAGCAATCCTCCCACCTTAGCCTCCTAAGTAGCTGGGACTATAGTCCCATGGCCCCATACCCAGCTAATTTTATTTCTTAAGTTGAGATGAGGTCTCACTATGTTGCCCAAGCTGGTCTGAACTCCTAAGCTCAAGCAGTTCTCCTGCCTTGGCCTCTCGAAGTGCTGGGGTTATGGGCATGAGCCATCATGCCTGGCCAATTTTTAAATTTTCATGTAGTCTAATTTGTCTATTTTTTCTTTTGTTACCTGTGTGTATTTTACATATCAGCCTACAGAGTTTTTAGCTCTTCTGCTAACCCCCAAAGTTTCTAATGAGAAATCAGCTGATAATCTTATTGAGGATCCCTTGAATGTGATGAATCTCTTCTTTCTTACTGCTTTCAAGGTTCTCTCTTTATCTTTGTCTTTTAATGGTTTGATTAAAATGTGTGTTTCAGTATAAGTCTCTTTG
>NW_012101421.1:4520460-4521381 GCF_000951045.1 Mandrillus leucophaeus
GTAAGAAATAACTGAAATAACATATCAAAAGAAAAACAGTTTAGTTAGATCCCAGTTGTCACTGTTTGCTTTTGTTGCAATTGCTTTTGGCGACTTCATCATGAAATCTTTGCCTGTGCCTATGTCTTGAATGGTGTTGTCTAGGTTGTCTTCCAGTATTTTTTATAGTTTTGGGTTTTACATTCAAGTCTTTCATTCATTTCGAGTTAATTTTTGTATATGGTGTAAGGAAGCGGTCCAGTTTCAGTCTTCTGCATATGGCTAGCCAGTTCTCCCAGCACCATTTATTGAATAAGGAATCCTTTCCCCATTGCTTGTTTTTGTCAGATTTGTCAGAGATCAGATAGTTGCAGGTATGTGGTCTTATTTCTGGGATCTCTATTCTGTTCCATCGGTCTATGTGTCTGTTTTTGTACCAGCACCATGCTGGTTTTGGTTACTGTAGCCTTGTAGTATAGGTTCAAGTTGAATAGCGTGATGCCTCCAGGCTTTTTCTTTTTGCTTAGGTTTACATTGGCTATCCAGGCTCTGTTTTCGTTCCATGTGAATTGTAAAATAATTTTCTCTAGATCTGTGAAGAATGCCAATAGTGGTTTAATAGTAATAGCATTGAATCTATAAATTGCTTTTGAGCAGGACGAGCCACAGACAAAACCCCTCAAACACCAAGATAGTGAAGGGAGTGGCTTTAATCAGCTGGGAGCATCGGCAGGCTAGCATCTTAAAATCCGAGCTCTTCGGGTGCTCAACTTCTGTCACTTTTAAGAGCTCACAGCTCTAAGGGGGTCCACGTGAGAGGGTCGTGATCGATTGAGCAAGCCAGGGGGTACGTGACAGGGGCTGCGATCACCGGTGGTCAGAGTGAAACAGAACAGAACAGGAAGTTTCACAATGTCCTTCCATACAATGTCTGGAATCTAT
>NW_012101421.1:4525891-4557666 GCF_000951045.1 Mandrillus leucophaeus
CTCTCTTTATCTTTGTCTTTTAATGGTTTGATTAAAATGTGTGTTTCAGTATAAGTCTCTTTGGGCTCATCTTACTTGGAGTTTTCTAAGCTTCTTGGATGTTTATATTGATGCCTTTCATCAAATTTGGGGGACTTTGAGCTTTTTTTTTTTTTTTTTTTTTGAGATGGAGTCTCACTCTGTCACCCAGGTTGGAGTGGAATGGCACCATCTGGGCTCACTTCAGCCTCCGCCTCCTGGGTTAGAGCAATTCTCCCGCCTCAGCCTGTCTAGTAGCTGGGATTACAGGGCCCACCACCACGCTCAGCTAATTTTTGTATTTTAGTAGAGATAGGGTTTCACCATGTTGTCCAGGCTGGTCTTGAATTCCTGACCTCAAGCAATCCACGTGCCTCAGCCTCTCAAAGTGTTGGGATTATAGGCGTGAGCCGCCGCACCTGGCCATGCCATTATTTTTTCAAATATTCTCTCTGTCTCTTTCTCTCTTCTTCTTCTAGAACTCCCAAAATGTGTATAGTCATCTGCTTGATGGTGTCCTACAGGTCCCTTAGGCTCTATTCACTTTTCTTCAATCCTTTTTCTTTCTGTTTCTCAAACTCAATAATTCCTATGCCCTACCTTCAAATTTGCTTATTCTTTCTTCTGCTTGCTCAAACCTGCCTGTGAATCCCTTCAGTGAATTTTAAATTTGTTATTGTATTTTTCAGCTCTAGAATTTATTTATTTTAGCCTATCTATTTTCTTACTGATACTCGATTTTGCTCATGCATCATTTTCTTGACTTTCTCCACATCTTTCTTTTGTTGTGTGAGAATCTTTAAGACAGTGGTTTTTAAATCTTTGTCTAATAGATCTGCCATCATGTCTTTTTTCAGGGACAGTTTCTGCTTATTTTTTAAGTGAGCCAAACTTTCCTGCTTCTTTGTTTTCCTTGTGATTTTGTTGTTGTCAAAAACTGGATGTTCAAATCAAATAATGTAACTCTGAAAATCATATTCTCCCTTTGCTGTTTGTCTGCCATTGCTTCTGTTTTTCTTTTTGTTTTTCTGATTGTTGTAGGCTGTTCCAGTGCGTTTTTCTAAGCAAGTGTGGTCACTTTCTAATTGCGCTCATATATCCAGTTACTTTTGAATGTTCCAGTCTTTAATGTCTGGCTCCCAAAAGGGAAAAATGAAAAGAAAAAAAAAAAAAACTCAAGAGTAGGGGAAATATAGAACTGGTTCTTTAAATCCCCTGGATGTCACTTCAGCCAGAAGGAGAAAGGCTTGCAACAATGGGGGAGGTGTAGCAGAAGCAGCAACAATGGAGGGAGGTGATCAGAAGCAGCACTCAGCAATCAGAGCACAGATCCCCCGTATTTGTAGAACACAGTCCTTTTTGCCCTCCCTGCTTCCACAAGCTATGTGCAAGCTGCTCCAGGAATACATAAAAAACTATCACAGGACTGGAGGTGGGGGATATGAACTGTTACTGTCCTAAGAGCTGAAATTGATTTAACTTAACCGCAGTTTACTTGTACAAGCCATTCTATAGAAATTGTAAGCTTTCAATTCAATAGATGCCAGAGTTCCAAAAATATTTACATCAGACAGATTCTGCCAGTGCAGTTGCTGTCTAGGTGAGGAGACAGATTCCTGAGACTTTTTACTCTGCCATCTTCCCAGAATCCTCCTAGTTTTAATATTGTACTCTCTAATGAGATGTAACTCTTTACCCAGTTTCCCCAATTGCTACAACTTATGGTTAAATAAGATGGTTATATAAATTATATAAATGTTGACATCTTATGTGCATCTTCTCCAATGACAAAACCACTGGGGAAAACTTGGTAAAGTGTACCTAGGACCTCTCTACCATTTTTGCAGTTAACTGTGATATTTAGTTATCTCAAAAACAAAATAAAACAAAAAAAACAGAAAAAAAAAACAAAAAAAAAACCTTGCTGAACTTGAAATTCAGGCTCTATCACTGTTTGTGTGAACTTGGGCTCATTTAATCAATCTGTGACTTGGTTTTGTCATACATAAAATAACCATATCTACCAAGTTATTGTAAGAAATAACTGAAATAACATATCAAAAGAAAAACAGTTTAGTTAGATCCCAGTTGTCACTGTTTGCTTTTGTTGCAATTGCTTTTGGCGACTTCATCATGAAATCTTTGCCTGTGCCTATGTCTTGAATGGTGTTGTCTAGGTTGTCTTCCAGTATTTTTTATAGTTTTGGGTTTTACATTCAAGTCTTTCATTCATTTCGAGTTAATTTTTGTATATGGTGTAAGGAAGCGGTCCAGTTTCAGTCTTCTGCATATGGCTAGCCAGTTCTCCCAGCACCATTTATTGAATAAGGAATCCTTTCCCCATTGCTTGTTTTTGTCAGATTTGTCAGAGATCAGATAGTTGCAGGTATGTGGTCTTATTTCTGGGATCTCTATTCTGTTCCATCGGTCTATGTGTCTGTTTTTGTACCAGCACCATGCTGGTTTTGGTTACTGTAGCCTTGTAGTATAGGTTCAAGTTGAATAGCGTGATGCCTCCAGGCTTTTTCTTTTTGCTTAGGTTTACATTGGCTATCCAGGCTCTGTTTTCGTTCCATGTGAATTGTAAAATAATTTTCTCTAGATCTGTGAAGAATGCCAATAGTGGTTTAATAGTAATAGCATTGAATCTATAAATTGCTTTTGAGCAGGACGAGCCACAGACAAAACCCCTCAAACACCAAGATAGTGAAGGGAGTGGCTTTAATCAGCTGGGAGCATCGGCAGGCTAGCATCTTAAAATCCGAGCTCTTCGGGTGCTCAACTTCTGTCACTTTTAAGAGCTCACAGCTCTAAGGGGGTCCACGTGAGAGGGTCGTGATCGATTGAGCAAGCCAGGGGGTACGTGACAGGGGCTGCGATCACCGGTGGTCAGAGTGAAACAGAACAGAACAGGAAGTTTCACAATGTCCTTCCATACAATGTCTGGAATCTATCGATAACAACAGTTGCTAGGTCAGGGGTCGAATTTTAACTACCAGGCTTAAGTCAGGCAGGCCCGGGACTGGTTTCGGGTCTGTTTCCTTGGTTTAGGGTCTGGTTCCTAGGCACCAGGCTACCTGCCATTAGTTTCACTTCTCTTTCCTTTTCTGAGTATAAAACAATATAAAACAATATGAGAGGGTCTCTCTCTTCCTTCACTTTGGGCAATATGGCCATTTTAATAAAATTGATTCTTCCTGTCCATGATCATGGGATGTTTTTCCATTTGTTTGTGTCTTCTGTGTTTTTTTGAGCAGTGTTTTGTAGTTCTCCTTGTAGAGGTCTTTCACCTCCCTAGTTAGCCGTATTGCTATGTATTTTATTTCTTCTGTGGCAATTGTGAATGGGAGTTCATTCCTGACTTGGCCCTTGGCTTAACTGTTGTTAGTGTATAGGAATGCTAGTGACTTCTGCACATTAATTTTGTATCCTGAGACTTTGCTGACGTTATTATTTTAAAAAAATTAAAAGATAACAGATGCTGACGAGGTTGTGGAGAAAAGCGATAACTTATGCACTGTTGGCGGGACTGTTCAGCCATTGTGGAAGACAGTGTGATGAATCCTCAAAGACCCAAAGACAGAAATATCATTCAACCAGCAATCCCATTACTGGGATCCCATTATACCCAAAGGAACATAAATCATTTTACCATAAAGACACATGCATGCGTATGTTTATTGCAGCACTATTCACAATAGCAAAGACATGAAACCAACCCAAATGCCCATCAATGACAGAATGGATAAAGAAAATTTGGTACATATACACCACGGAATACTATGCAACCATAAAAAAGAACAAGATCATGTCCTTTGCAGGGACATGGATGGAGCTGGAGGCCATTATCCTTAGCAAACTAACACAGGAACAAAAAACCAAATACCGCATGTTCTCAGTTATAAGTGGAAGCTAAATAATGAGAACACATGGACACATAGAGAAGAACAACACAAACTAGGGCCTTTTGGAAGTTGAAGGGTAGGAGAGGGGAGAAGGTTTTTAAAAATAACTAGTGGGTACTAGGCTTAATACCTGGGTAATAAAATAATCTGTACAACAAACCCCCATGACACAAGTTTACCTGTGTAACAAATCTCCACTTGTACCCCTGAACTTAAAATAAAAGTTAAAATAATAAAAGAAAAAACAAAAAGAAAAAATAGAAGAAAAACCATTCTGTGAGTACTTGAGTACTAAGTGATTACTCTCATGTTTCTGTTTTCCTGTGTTGTAGAGCTTCTTTCAATCTTTGATTATTTGCAAGACCTAGTGCATGTCCAAATTATATAACTATTATCCAAAGCCTACATGACCAATAAAATGTTTTCAGCATTTCTCCAACACATCTTAGAAAACATTGTCCTTCAGGATAAACACAAAAGGACTAGACACAGAGTATACCAAGGTGCAGGCACAGGCAGGCTTGTCATCGGACTTTATTCACACCTTACCTTAATGATCAAAATATGCCTTCCAAAACACAGGATGCTTACAACCCCGTGTTATTCATCAAACAAAAATAAACAAAAACTGTATTAATGTTTAATAGATCAAAAGACAATTAGGAAAACTGGCACATGTATAGCCAGACAAATCCAGAGAAAAAGAATAAAATATGAAGCCAAGAAATCAATCAAGCACATATGGGGAGTTAGTACATGAAAAGGGTGTCATCTGAAATTAATGGGGGGAAACATGAACTATTTAATAAATGGCATTGTAATAATTAGCCACCTAGAAAATTATATATGTTACACCCACCTTCTATATCAGGACAAATTCTAAATGGATCAAAGATTTAGATGTGAAAATACAGCAATAAAAGTGCTAGAAGAAAATAGAGTATTTTTTATAATCTTGAAGTAAGAAAGACTTTTCTAACCATGACACAAAATGGAGAACCCAAAGAAGAAACAAATGATAAAATTCACTATATGAAAATCAAAAAGTTCTGCATGGTAAAAACAAAACAACAAAAACAAATCCAAAAACCAAAAAAAAAAAAAAAGAGGAAAAAATACTCATATAACACAATAACAGAAGGTCAATAATCTTCTTTTAATATGCATATGGTTATTTCTTATAACATTGCTTATAATAGTAAAATATTAGAAACAACCTAAATTTTCATCACTAGGAGGCTGATTGAATGAAGAAATTATGGTTTAATAAATTATATGTTATAGAATATTAGGCAATTGTAAAAAAACTGAGAAAGCTCTTTAAGTAAATAATATGGAAAGATCTTTAGGTATATTATTAACTTTCTAAAAAGCAAAGTGAAAACCGGATGTATAGTATGCTACCTTTTGAGTAAAAGGGGTAAAATAAGGAAACGTACTTTTTCATTGCTTCTGTAGACATAAAGAAACTCTGGAATGATTTATAATAAACCAATCATGCTGGCTATCCAGAGGGTAGGCAGGTAAGTGGGAAATGAACAGGTAATCACAATTTTTTATCTTATGCCTTTTGTAATTTTTTGACCCATTAAAAAATATATCTGTTCAAAAACTGGATTACAACAACATTTAAGCCGATGAGGAAAATATTATTTTATTCATTTTAACCTCCACTAAAAAATATCCCAAGAGATTCTTTTTTAGACTGAAAATACTCTGGAAAACACCATCTAATCAGAGACCAGGAGACTCAAGATACTACAAAAAGTGCCTGGATTAAAATGCTGAAAGATGACTTCCCATTCAGTTGTCTAAGAAATTAGTTAAAATTTACTTTAAAATATGAACAATGGGCTGGGCGCAGTGGCTCACGCCATAATCCCAGCACTTTGGGAAGTTGAGGTGGAAAGATTGCTTGAGTCCCGGAGTTCAAGACCAGTCTGGGCAACATGTCACGACTCCGACTCTACAAAAAATACAAAAATTAGCCAGGTGTGGTGGCACATACCTCCGATTTCAGATACTTGGGAGGCTGAGGCAGGAGGATCCTTGAGCCCAGAAGGCAAAAGCTGCAGTGAGCCATGATTGTGCCACTACACTCTGGCCTGGGTGACAGAGCCAGGCCTTGTCTAAAAAACTATTAACGGTAAAGTAAAATAAAATAAAACATGAACATCATATAATTTTTTGCAAATCTTAAAGGCATTAACAACTGAACCATATAAAATTCTGAGACCTAGCAATGCCATACTATATTAAAGGGACATAAAATATAAGAAAAAGATAACAATGAAGGTAAGCAATTGTGGGAGGGGAGAAAAAGGCTTTGCAGTAGACAGGTGAATGGTAGAAAAATATCAAAGATTTGCAGTTCATTACAGGAGTAACTAAAGTTTGAGAAAAATATTCCAGCAGGTCATCATATGTGCGTATTCTGTGTGTGTGTGCTCTTATTTGTTCATTTATTTATTTATTTTATTCATTTATTCATTCCAAATTGGCAACTTTTCTTTTCATTTTAAATACACAATTTAAAAGCAGGAAGGAACTGTATTCCCAAAACTTATAGACCTACAGAAATAAAAATTGACTTAGAGGCCAGGAGCCCTGGCTCATGCCTATAATCCCAGTGTTACTGGTGGAGGGTGTCCAGGTTCTTGGCGTTCTGAACAAAGAACTGGACAAAATACACAAAGCAAGGAAAGAATGAATCAACAAAAGCAGAGATTTATTGAAAACAAAAGTACACTCCACAGGGAAGGAATGGGCCCGAGCATAGGGGCTTAAGAGCCCCAGTTAAAGAATTTTCTGGGGTTTAAATATCCTCTAGAAATTTCTTATTGGTGAGTTGGTGTACACCCTATGTAAATGAATAAGTCCTAGTGGTTGTAGAGAGCTGCCAATCAGAGGCTGAAGTGAAGTTACAAAGTTACATCTTATGCAAACATCTGATTGGTTGTGGAAAGCAACCAATCAGAGGCTTAAATGAAGTTACAAAGTTATACTCCTATGCAAATAAAGACTTGGCCCACTACCAGCTTGATTGGTTGTGTGAGGGGACCAATCAGAGGTATTTTCAATTTTTCATCTGCCAGGCAGAAAAGCAGGGGCAATAGAAAGGGAATAACCTCTGGTCCTTTTGTTACTTGGACATGAAAAGTTTGCGTTTTCCTTTTGCTTTACTTCTAGGAAGTCAGTGTGAATTGGCCTTAGGTTCTCTGCCTCCAGACCCTATTCTTCTGCCTCGCCAGCACTTTGGGAAGCCAAGGCAGGCAGATCCCTTGAGGCCAAGAGTTCAAGACCAACTTGGCCAACATGGCAGAACCATGTCTCTAAAAAAAATACAAAAATTAGCCAAATGTGGTGGCATATGCCTGTAATCCCAGCTGCTCGGGAAGCTGAGGCATGAGAATCACTTGAACCCGGGAGGGAGGTGGAGGTTGCAGTGAGCCAAGATCACACCACTGTACTCCAGCCTGGTGACAGAGTGAGACTCTGTCTCAAAACAAACAAACAAACAAAATCTATTTAGAGAAGCAGTCTTTACAAAACATTAACCTAAATTGTAAGATGGGGGACAGCATAATTATAATATTGGTAAGTGACCACAAAAAGCAAACATGATCATTCCTAAAACACTGACTATTAAGTCCAGAGAGATTATAAACATACACACTTTTATAACTGCTAGTCATTTCTGTCTAAGCTTTAGTTATTAAGTTAAATTATTTACATCTAAACCATAGAAAGAATTCACAATTTTTCTGAAGTTTTTTCTTCAAGAGAAGAAAGAGAAGGCAATTTTACAATGAGTAACATACACTTTGGATGGAAATCTAACAATATAAAATTGGAGTTTAAATTTTTTATGGGGCCAGGCACGGTGGCTGCCTGTAATCTCAGCACTTTGGGGGGCCAAGGTGGGTGGATGACGAGGCCCGGAGATTGAGACCAGCTTGCCCAACATGGTGAAACCCCATCTCTACTAAAAATACAAAAATTAGCCAGGTGTAGTAGTGTGCGCTTGTAGTCCCAGCTACTTAGGAGGCTGAGACAGGAGAATCACTTGAACCCGGGAAGCAGAGGTTGCAGTGAGCCAAGATCCTGCCACTGCACTCCAGCCTGGGTGACAGAGCAAGACTCCGTCTCAAGAAAAAAAAAAAAATTGTGGAAGATGTAAATTTAAGTCTGTAATTTTCAGCTATAAAGTAGCCTACCAATTAAAAAATATTTACATTAATCTGGTGATATGGTTTGGCTATATCCCCACCCAAATCTCATCTTGAATTGTAGCTCCAATAATCCCCACACGTCATGGGAGGGCCTCAGTGGGAGGTAACTGAAACATGGGGGCAGTTACCCCATGCAGTTCTCATAATAGTGAGTGAGTTATGAGATCTGATGGTTTTAAAGGAGGCTTTTCCCTCTTTGCTTGGCACCTCTGCTTCCTTTCATCATGTGAAAAAGGATGTGTTTGCTTCCCTTTCCTCCATGATTTTAAGTTTCCTGGAGGCCTCCCCAGCCATGCGGAACTGGGAGTCAATTAGACCTCTTTCCTTTATCAATTATCCCAAGAGTCTTGGGCAGTTCTTTATAGCAGCATGAAAATGGACTAATATATCTGATTTGTCTTTTATTTTCCATAATCCAAGTTGGAGTTCAGAGTTCTTCCTCAATTCTCCCTAAGCATTCTCTATATATTGTACCTTCTTTTATTGTTCTAGAATACTCTTGATGTCTCTGTCTTGCCCTAGATGGATTCTAGAGGCCCAGACCCTGTGTCTTTTATTTACGGTTGACCCTTAAACAAAAAAAATTTGTGAACTGTGTGGGTCTGCTTAAATGTGGATTTCTTCAACCTTTGCCACCCCTGAGACAGCAAGACCAACCCCTCCACTTCCTCCTACTCCTCAGCCTACTCAACATGAAGACGAGAAGGTTGAAGACCTTTATGATGATTCACTTCCACTTAATGGATAGCAAATATATTTCTCTTCCTTATGATTTTCTTAATAACATTTTCTTTTCTCTAGCTTACTTTAAGAATACAGTATATAATCATATAACATACAAAATATATTTTAATCAACTGTTTATGTTATGGGCAAGGCTTGCAGCCAACAGTAGGCTATCAGTAGTTAAGTTTGGGGGGAGTCAAAAGTTATATGTGGGCTGGGGCACAGTGGTTCATGCCTGTAATCCCAGCACTTTGGGAGGCTGACGCCGAGACATGAGGAGCACTTGAGGCCAGGCATCAAGACCAGTCTGAGAAACTTAGCAAGACTCCCCCATCACTCTCCCCACATAAAATATATATGTATATATGTTAGTCTGGCCTGGTAGTGCACACCTATAATCCCAATTACTCAGAAGCTGAGGCAGGGGGGTCATTTGAGCCCAGGAGTTCAAGGTTGCAGTGAGCTATGGTCATGCCACCGCACTCCAGCCTGGATAACAGAGTGAGATTCTGTCTCAAAAAAGAAAAAAAAAGAAAAAAAAACTGCGTTTTTTTTTTTTTTTTCTTTTTGAGACAGATTCTCTCTCTGACACCCAGGCTGAAGTGTGGTGGCATGATCTCGGCTCACTGCAGTCTCGACCTCCCACGCTCAGGTGATTCTCCTCAGCCTCCCAAGTAGCTGGGACTCAGGTGTGTGCCACCACGCCCGGCTAATTTTTTGTATTTTTAGTAGAGATGGGGTTTTGCTATGTTGCCCAGGCTGGTCCTGAGCTCCTGGACTCAAGCAGTACTCCCACTTTGGCATCCCAGAGTGCTGGGATTACAGGTGTGAGCCACCGTGCCTGGCCGATATGCAGATTTTTTTACCTATATGTAGGTGCATGAGTTCCCCTAACCCCCAAGTTGTTCAAGGGTCAACTGGGACTGTGGTATTCACAGAACCTAGTACACTGCCTGGCTCACTGATGCTTAATAAACTTTTTTTTATATTTAATTGTTTAAAAATTAAGACATAGTAATATTTTGTATATTAATGACATTTTAAATACCCAACATTTTCATTTAGGCCAAAGTTATTTAGTTTTCACATACACTATCACTCAATAAGTGATACTGAATTTATAAGACTAAATAAGTATAAGAGAAATTCAGCCTTAGGAGATTCACTGTAAAATTCTAGTAAACAAATTCTTCAGGGCTAATTTTCTTTCTCTGTTCATGTAACTCAAAAGTAGCTATGATAAAATTTGTTTGTTTGTTTGTTTTTTGTTTTTGTTTGGACGGAGTTTCCCTGTTGTTGCCCAAGCTAGAGTGCAATGGCGCAATCTCAGCTCACTGCAACCTCCGTCTCCCAGGTTCAAGTGATTCTCCTGTCTCAGCCTCTCGAGTAGCTGGGATTACAGGCGCTCGCCACCATGCCCAGCTAATTTTTTGTATTTTTGGTAAAAATGGGGTATCACTATGTTAGCCAGGCTGGTCTCGAACTCCTGATCTCAAGTGATCCGCTGGCCTCAGCCTACCAAAGTGCTGGGATGACAGGAGTGAGCCACCACACCCGGCCATAAAATTTATTCTTTTACAGCATCTTTGTATTCAAGTGTTTTGTAGAAAGTATTCAAGATTATTTGGTTCCTTGGGATGTTATATAATTTTTATTTACAATTAAAATGTTTGATAAAGCCTTTAGACATTTAAAATCCAAATTTCTATGTTCAGAAATTATGTGTTACTGGGAATGAGAATTTACACTGCAGGCTTCACCAGGATCCTTCTGAACGTGCCCTGCTTTAAATGGCCAACAGGGGGCAGCATGTTCTAGGGAAATGTCAAATCCTGCAACAGTCTGTGAGGAAAATCAATCGCAGAACTGCCACCAGAACTCTTGGACTCTGGAATGCAGGGTAAACAAAAATCTATTTACTCTACTGTCTCCAGTCAAACTACTTCTAAAGCAGTAGAGGTCATCTTATGGTTTCAATCATTTTACAATTAGTTTCAGTATCACCACTAATTATCACCTGCTTGTTAATGCATAATAATAGGTGAATGTAACACAAAATAGCAAGTTTCCTGTCAAGCCACAGAGGAGAGAAGAAAGAGCTAAAAGAATCTTGGGAACATGAAATATTGAAAAATGCTTAAGTAAAAAAAAAAAAAAAAAAACAACAACAAAAAAAGAAAAATGCTTAAGTAACCTGGAACAATTATTATTTGCATACTTAATGACCTTTCAGTCTAATAAATATGATGAATATGTGATTTCTTACTGTTTATAATACTAACCCCTTATATATATTATTAACATAAATACTACTAATAGTAATGCACTCAAATAACTAAGAACTAGTGAGGATTTTTAGGCTAATTAATGTATTCATTCCTTGTACAAGTAAATTCTATAAAAACAGAAAAATTTATCCTATGAAATAGATTGACATTCAATATCATATATTTTACTATAACTGTAGGATGTTACTAGTATGGGGTCCTTTTATGGACTAATATACAGTAGTAAAAATTGTGGTAAAATTGTAGGCAAGTTAGATTAGAAAGATAATTACTTTTTTATTTTGTTCAGTTTGATTAGATTTGTTCTTTAGTAAAAGGCATTCATTTGTGCATATTCTTAATTTTACTCTGCTATGTTGTCATGCTTAGCTACACAAACTGTTAATTAATAGTACCCTTGATTGTGAAGCTTGAAGAGATCCTGACATTCCCTCTATTTAAAGAGTCTTTGAGTCCCTACTTTTGATGCAGTTTCCTAGGATACTGAGAAATCAGTTGCTATTTAAACATTGGCTAGACGTGTCTAACTTCATATAATTTCCTTGAGACTTGTTTAAAATTATATTAGCCACTAAGTTTAGAAATGTGTCAAGTAGGAGTCAGGTTATAACCTCGTACTTCAAATGAAACTTGAAGACCTGAAGACATGGTTGGCTCCCATAATCTCAGCTAGTCCTCACTGATGGCTTCATGGCAGCGCAGCACTGGAGAAGTACAATCAGGAAACATCACTCTAGTTCTATTATACAGTTCACTCAGTTGATGAGTGTTGAACCAATTATTAAATTTTTCTGTACCTCAATTGTATATAAACAGTGTAGACATTTGTTAAATGTTTGTCAAAGTGATTATGACAATGATTATATTACTTTGGTTTTCTAAGAAATCCAAAAAGGAAATTTATAAATAAACAACTAAATGGTAATGAAAAATTCCTTTTAAGGATAATTTCTAAATATGAGTAATTTGAATTTTTAAAAAGAAATTAACATTATGCTCAAAGTGCTTTGCCAGGTCCTGAGAAGACTAACATAAATAAGTCAAGAGGAGAAGTGGCTCACACTTGTAATCCCAGCACTCTGGGAGGCGGACATGGGTGGATCCCTTGAGCCCAGGAGTTCAACACCAGCCTGGGCAACACAGCAAACCCCATTTCTTTTATATATATATAGTTATTAGCTGGGTGTGGTGTCTCGTACCTGTAGTTCCAGCTACTCTGGAGGCTGAAGTGGGATGATTGCTTGAGTTGGTGAGGTGGAGATCGCAGTAAGCAGAGATCATGCCACTGCACACAGCCTGGGTAACAGTGAGACCCTGTCTCAAATAAATAAATAAATAAGTCAAGAGGAGCACATCATAACAGAGCCCTTCCTAGGGAGCTGAGGAAGGTTTCACAAGGAAAATCATGTAATCTGGCCTGAAGGATGCTGAAAATTTCAACCAAAAGCAAAAAGATTATTAAAAATAATAGGCCCGGCGCGGGGGCTCACGGCTGTAATCCCAGCACTTTGGGAGGCCAAGGTGGGCAGATCACAAGGTCAGGAGATCAAGAGCATCCTGGCTAACAGGGTGAAACCCCGTCTCCACTAAAAAATACAAAAAACTTAGCCAGGCATGGTGGTGGACGCCTGTAGTCACAGCTACTCGGGAGGCTGAGGCAGGAGAATGGCGTGAACCCAGGAGGCGAATATTGCAGTCAGCCAAGATCGTGCCACTGCACTCCAGCCTGGGCGACAGAGCGAGACTCTGTCTCAAAATAAATAAATAGACAAACAAATAAATAAATAATAATATTTGGAGCAAATTCCAGGAAGTTGGACAGAATAGGATAAGAGAAATGGCACATCACCTTTGGTGCCTGAGTATGTGGGGTGAACATGGGTTTGGGTCAGAAGAAGGAATATGTTGGATGGTATGGCAAGGGTATGTACCTTGTATTTGGTGGACATGGCAAAGCAGCAAATATTTATAAAATAGCATGATTACATAATCAAATTCATATTAAGACTCTGGCAGCAATCTGAAAGATGCATTGGAATAAGAGGAGAGATAGGAGACAAGGACTAAAAAGCTATTACAAGAAAGACAGCAAAGACCGGAATTGAAACAGCAGTAAGAAAAAGAAGATAAATTTGAGCTATTTCAAATGATGCTTCAATAGGACCACAGTTAAAGAATGGCCAATTTTTCTGGTCCCTTACACTGTCCTAAAATTTCTACTTAGTCTTGACAGTGTGATGCAAAAAGGAAAGTTAAGAAAGTAAGATAATTATTCTATTTTAATAACTCATAAAATAACAATTTATGACTAATAATAAAATTTAAGATGGGGGAAGGTAGTCGAATTGGATTTGGCTGTGTGAATGTTGAGACATTGGTGAATTGTCCAGAACAGATGCTCACACAAGTTGGATATTAAGATTTAGAGCTTGGTAGACAAGTCAGGGTTGGAAGTACAAATTTGGGGATAGTTTATGCATAAGTGGAAGAATGAAATCACTGCCAGAGAAGGAATATATATGGAGAAGAGAGGAGTGTTGAAGATGACCTCAGAAGGAAGTAACCAGAAAGGAGGAGGCAGCAGCAGTAGGGCAAAGGTGTGGATGGAGAGGGAGAGGAAAAGTAGTGCCCTAGAATCTAAAAAAAATGGACAAGCTATTAACAGTGATAAATGCTAAAATGCAGGAAGGCTAAGGATTGAGAAGTCATTATGTTCAAGGATTCAACTTTAGTAGAATGATAACAGGAAAGTGGATTGCCTCAGGTTGAATAGTAAATGAGAAGTGAGTTTGTATCCTTCTTCCAATACTTCCATAATTTCCAAAAATCATACTTTGTGTGAGAGTAAATTATAGCCCTAAGAGTGTTCAATATACTCTGTAAAGAGATGGAAATGTACAATATAACTAGAAGGTGCAAAATGTGATAACTCTGGCTCTTGAAGAGGTAAGCTTCAGCTGTCTAAAATGCCACTAGAATGAACATCTCATTTCCTTGACAGTAATGTCCAAAATGCATTTTTGTTTTTAATGTTTTTAAATACTGTATTCAATGCATGAGCACCAACAGTAGAAAGAAGAGAAAACCACCATAGCCAGTGGAAGATATATCCAGAATCTGCAAATCAAAGGATAAAAACTGCAATACTCAAAAGATTACAAGAAAATCGTATTTTATCTTTAATGTTTATTTTTCACAGTATTAAATTAAATAGCACTCTTACATTGATCTTAATACTAGTGTTCTTTAATTCATTTACTAAAAAACAAACAAAACAGGGTTTCTGTTCCCGTTTTGATCTTAGAAGTAGATAAGGACAGCAATTATATTAAACTGAACTCCAATTCAAATCACTGTCAAATACTTTTTGGTATTCCAAATCTGGTAAATATGGGCTGGGCATGGTGGCTCATACCTGTAATCCCAACACTTTGGGAGGCCGAGGCAGACAGATTGCTGAGCCCAGAAGCTTGACACCAGCCAGGGCAATGTGGTGAGACCCCATCTCTACAAAAAAAAAAAAAAAAAAATTACAAAAATTAGCCAGGCTTGGAGATGTGCACCTGTCTTCCCAGCTACTCAGGAGTTGAGGCAGGAGGATCGATTGAGCAGATTGACAGAGTAAGACTATGTCTGTAAAATAAAAAAAATAAAAAATAAGTCCATTAAAGTCACTCAATGAGGCCCTGGTTGGTGCCTTAGAGTGGAAATCCCAATATATACTATAAGGTCTATAAGGATAAACGTAGAAATATTTTTATCAGATTTAGTATCTGCTGTAGCCAAAGAATGGTACCTGTAGACATTTACACATAATTGTTTAATGGATGGATCAGCATCCACATCTGTCTGACCCTAAAGCCTGTACTCTGTCTACCATATCACAGTTTCCTAAACTAACTGATACTAAGAATCATCTGGGGTATTTGCTAAAAAATAGATAGAACCCTCCCCCCAGGTGTTCTGATTGAAGACATAGAAAGGTTTATTTTTAATAATGACCCTAAATTGTTCTTATCATTGGGCATATCCAAACCTGCAGAAATATTCCTTCTTCTAGCCTCCACATTCTCCCCACCGACTCAATACCTCCTCCCACAAATAACAATACACATTTATTGATCACTGTTCTAAATGTATTGATTCACTTGATGCTTACAACAATGTTATGAGGTAGACACAATAATCATTCTTATTTTTCAGAAGAAGAAACTGAGGTATACAGAGTTTAAGAAACTTGTACAAGGTCACAGAGCTAAGAATTAAGAGAGCAGAGATTTGAACCAGGCTTTCTTCAGAACCTGACCTTTTAAACACTATATTACTCTGTCCATACTCACTTGCCCCTTCCTCCCCAAGGTGCTAGCCCCAAAAGTTCCCTTTGGATAATCATTTCCAAAACCAGTAATGAAAGTCAATTTATTGTCTGTATACTTGATTACAAATTTCAAACTGGTAAACTATAAATAAAGGAAGTTTCACAAGAAGGTATTCAACTGGATATTTTAAATATAAGAAGTAGCCATTTACAAGAAAAGTATGACATGCAGCAGTATAATCCCAGTCATAAAAACATAATATATAAAATAATATATAAAAATAATTTTTAAAAGCTACACATATCCAGAAAGATAAGCAAATTATATTGTACCACCTGAAAGATATTTAAAAATAAAAGTATATTTGGCATTTAGGAGGCTTTAAGGTAATTTGGGGGAATATGTAAATTAGTTATTCATTTACCACTATGTTGCCAAGCAAGATTAAAAGAAATAAATTTCTTATTAGACAATGTCAAACAGAAACCCAATGAGTATTCAATAAATTCATTGTCTATCAAGAATTCAATTAAAATCTAACTCTCCTTTTAATAATGATAGCTACAACAAAAGAATTTAGGCAAATAATACAAGCTCAAGGCAACCAGATTGGATTTTTAAAGATATCCGCAGATTAGGTTTTTAAACATATCCACCTTATCACATATAATAGGTATAATGAAATGAGGTGAGTGTCTTTTATCACTTAATTCCTACAGCTTTTTTTTCAATGCTTTCTCTCCAAATGCTCAAGTTTTCTACCCACAAAACTACGAGAACATGTGTTTTTCTTTTTATTACTCATATTCCACGCATTTAGGCATTGCCTTTTTTTTTTTAAGTTCTTAGAATGTATCTATGTATCATTGTTGAATTATCCCTAAGACAGAACAGAATCCCAGTGGAAGATCTTTCTGAAGTGACTGACAGAATTAAGAGCTGCGGTGGGACCCTGTCAAATGATTTATCACTGTGGTTAACCTGCAAAAAGTAAAACAATAATAATAGCCTACCTGAAGCTTTAACTCTGTTCTATACTTGATAAACACAAGAATAAATGTCAGGAGAAACCTCAAAGGCCTTCTTTGACATTAGCAGCCAACAGAAACAACTTAGTAACTAAGGCCTTTGTTTACTGTTTTGGATACTACAAATAAGCACTGTCATGCTCTGTTAATACATCCTATTATCTGTCTCTGAAAAATACAACTGGTAAATTAGTGACATCATGGAAGAGCCATAGAATACAATAGTACAGTGACTATTCTTGATATCCTGTAATTGATGATGTGGTAGCTTATAGTCACTGGCCAGTGCTGGAGGCTCAAGGTTGTTTATACTTCTACCATCCGTGTGTTTTCTCAGGACCTCAGAAATCTCACTACAAACCCTCCAACCACTAGCCCCAATATTGTGTGTTTTGCTTCTTGCCCGCACATCTCCACTTTGCAACTTACCGCCACTATAGTAATAAAGGCTTAGCATCAGTTCGTTTCTCACTCATTCTCACTCTCCCTGCTTCTCCCTGCAAGTGGTCCCATGGCATACCATGCGTCTTATCCTCTAGAATTGTAATAAACAACTCTTCTTGTAAAGGCAATGGCCTCTGTGTCTGTCATCTTACCGTAACTGATAAAAACAAATCCTGGGTTCATATTAAAATAGTCTAAGCATATTATTAAAAATGTTCCTACATGTATACTCCATTTCTTTGAATGCTTCAAATACTCTCACTAGTTTTTGCATCAATACTTCGTCTTGCATATATGTATTATATATTCATTCATTTATTCATCAACATATCTACACAATGCTAGGCCGTACAGGACAGACAACAACGGAAGACAAAAGCCTTCCCCTCATGGAACTGATACTCTAGGAATTACAGTGATGAGTGAGGGGAAAGGGCATATATTTTACTTCATTTGAATCCCTACTTTTCTTCTGTGTTTCACATATACCAATATTTCATAATATTTGCTGAATGAGAAAATGATTTGGCCAGGTGTAGTGTCTCATGCCTGTAATCCCAGCACTTTGGGAGGCTGAGACGGGAGAATCACTTGAGCCCAGGAGTTTAAGACCATCCTGGGTAATATATTGAGACCTCGTCTCTGTGGAAAAAAAAAATTTTCTATAAAAAATAAAAATAAAAGAAAATGATTTCTTTCCTTTGTGCATCAGAAGCCATTTTCTCTATCCTTTATTATTGAATAGTTGTTTACAGTTAAGAGACTTTCAATGGGCTTATCTCACTTGATAAATATCATAAAGTAGACCGATGTTGCATGATACAGTAATTCAAGCAGCTGGACTTCACTGAATGAGCAACCTTACTCACTGATCACTGATAATGCCTGGAGCTGACATTATTTCACATCTGTCACACATATCATTAAAAAAACAGAAACAAAAATTAAGAACATCTGAAGAAGAAAAACAAAAATTATACTTCTCTAACCTTGATTCAATAATTTAGCAAATATTTTCATATTAAAGCAGACTGGATATGTGTGAGATTGGGGATGGGGGAAGATGGAGGGAATGATTTCAAGGGCACTGATATAATCGATAGCATTGAAAGTTAAATAAGTCATGGAAATTGTTGGCTAAGGCCGTTAAGGGGCTCTAAGGAGGCCCTAAGGCCCTATAGCCCTATGGGGTAATCAGTTGCTATCTCAGTGGGAACTTAAACTATGTCCCAGAAATTGGCTCTAAATCTCTAGTCTACATCTCTTGCAAGTAAGTAATTATTAATATTTTATATTTTAAACATATGTAACATCTTATAAGGAAGGACAGGAGTCTGGATTTTTTCTCAGTGTCTCACTTTCTTACCTATACAAGGGAATCAGATTACCTATCAAAGCAGATATTACTGTTGCAAACTCAACATTCATCTATTTATCTCCCTTTTCTGCCTTTTTAACACAGCCCTAATTTCATGCATTCTCCCCCGAGTGTCTGTGTCCTTTAGGAGAGCTGGCCTTCTCCTTAGCCCTAAGATATAAATTGCAATTGTCCTAATCCCACCATGGAGGCCTTACCTCCCTATCAGTGATAGACATAAGCACTCAAAGCAATTTCAGTTAATAAGACATGACAGAGAAATCTGCCGAGGAAAAAGAGTTTCCTTAATCTTTTAGAGGGGCAGAAGATAAAGGTGTTCCCCTTTTTGGTCTCTGAACATTATCTATAATCTGGAACTGAGGGAATCATTTTAGGACCATAAAGCAAGCCAGACGGGAGAACAACACACTTAAAGATGGCAGAGCCAAAAGAAGAAAGAAACCTGTGTCCTTGACAATATTGTCCAGATGCAGAAGTAACCAACCCTGGGAATGATTTTATCTCCACGCATCTAGCTATTAGGATTTGTTTTTAAAAGGCTTAAACAATAAGGACATCTAGTAAGGTTCCTGTTACTGCAGCCAAAAGCATTTCAACTGATATGCCTTCTCTCTTTCAATAGTTTCACTCTTACGTAGTAGGTTTCTCAATATAACAAGGTGTGTTAGGTTAGATGCAAAGATAACTGCCAAAATTTCCTCCTATGATCAAGCCGCGTAATGTCTATTTCCCTTTTCCACCATTCTAGTCCTTCTGTCATGGAATACTGCAGAAGAATATAATGCCAGTTCCAGACTCAGGCTTTAAGAGAATTAGCATCTTTCCTCCTCCTTCACTCTTTTGGAAGCCAGTCATCATGTAAGAAAGCTTAGGCTAAACTCCTGAATGGAGAGAGGCCTTGTGGAGAAGAATCAAGTAACTTCAGCCAAGAGGCAGCACCAAGACTTCAGTAATGTGAGTTAAGCCATCTTGGACCTTCCACCCCAGTTAAGTGAAGATAGCTGACACCTCATAAAGCAGAGACTAGACATCTCCGCTAAGCCCTGCCTGAATTCCTGGCAACAGACCTGTGAGCAATAAAACATCTGCTGTTTTTAGTCACTAAGTCTCAAAGTGGTTCATTATGAAGCAATTGGTAATTTATAAGCAAATTAATTTTTTTTTGCTTTGTAAAATTGCTGTAGTCATTTCACAATGATAAAGAATTATTTAGTGAGTCACTAATAGCTTTGAATGCTAACGAACATTTTTTCTCAAATATGTGTGTTTTAACAGTCTTGGCTGACAAAGGAGAATTTGTTTCTATGTATGTATGTATCGCTTTGTTATTATCCTATGTACTTTTTAAAATATAACATTTTAAATATGTAACTTTTAAACATGTAAAATGTAACATTTTAAAAATAAATACAAATAAACGGGAAACAATTTGCAACAAATGAGTTGCTATCCTTAATAAGCAAAAAATTCTCACAAAGAAAAAAGAAAAATCTTACCCCCTTAATTTTTTAAATGGGAAAAGCCATCTCTGAAGAACCACAAATGGTCAATAAACATGAAGGGGGACCATCTTAAGCTCACAAAGTTGAAACATGAGGCATCATTTTTCGCCGACTAAATAACCACAGAAAAATTTAAACAGTAAGACTTAATACCAACTTCCACTGAAGAACGGGAAGACCCTGAAATAGGCTCCTGGAGTCTATGATACCAGTCTCCTTGAACTATGGGTACGTGGGCGTCCCTGGTCACAAGTTGCCTGACTTTGGACAATGTCTATGGCTGTAAATTGGGGATTATATAGCCACAGCATAAAGCTGTTGTAAGGCTCCAGTGATACTCATAGGCAAGAGCAATATAAGTGACTGTTAGTTTTTGTTCAGCCTATTTGCGTTTACTTTTGTCAGAGATCTCGGAAAATAACTGGAATCACAGGAAAATCTTAATTTTTTGTTTTGAGACGGGAGTCTCCCTCTGTCACCCAGGCTGGAGTGCAGTGGCGCGATCTCACCTCACTGCAAGCTCCGCCTCCCACGCCTCCCGGGTCCACTCCATTCTCCTGCCTCAGCCTCCCGAGTAGCTGGGACTACAGGCGCCCAGCAGCACGCGCGGCTAATTTTTTGTATTTTTCAGTAGAGATGGGGTTTCACCGTGTTAGCCATGATGGTCTCGATCTCCTGACCTCGTGATCCGCCCGCCTTGGCCTCCCGAAGTGCTGGGATTACAGGCGTGAGCCACCGCGCCCGGCCGAAAATCTGAATATTTTAATGGAAAATTGGGAGTGGGATTCGGGAATTACTCGACACCAACAATCGTGGGTGGCGCCGGGAGAAAGCCAGGGTGGCGACAGCCCAGGCGGCTTGCGGAGCCCCTGGGTGCCGCCGCTCACAATGACCCCGACTCCTAGCTCACCCTCGCCTGGGCTTGGAGGTTCCGCCGGGCTAGCGGCCGCCGGGAGAACGCGGTGGGACCAGTTGATCCCGCGGCTCTGATTGGCTACCTGAGAGCAAGGGGCGGAGCAGCGGGGAACCCGGAGCGCACGAGAGCGGAACACTGCGTACGCGCACTTCCGGTCTTTGTGGCTTGCCGCTCTGGGTCGGCGGCTCATTCCCTGGCCGCTCCTGGGCTTCGCGGTGAGGGATTTGGGCCCCTAGGAAGGGGGAGGTGGGGTTAAGAGCGCGGGCCGGACAGTGGAGGAGCCCCGCTGCTTGGCCTGCCCATCCCCAGGTCCCGGCCCCTTGGCCCGCGCGGCGTCTCCAAGCGACTGGGGAACTTAGAGGAGGCCAGCACTCAAAACCCTGCTTTCCAAAGGAAAACGCAGTTCCCCTGACCCCGTGACTTGGCAAATGCTGCGGGTTTAACCAAGGATATAAAAATAGAAGTGCTAGTTAGTGCAGCCTAACTGGTTAATAAACCTTAAGTTTGTAGGCTAAATATGCTAATTAATCTCTAACGTTAATCGTAGTGTGAGGAATGAATTTTACTCATCTGTCCTGACAAACTAAGGGCATACACTCCTATCGATATCTCGCCATCCTAAAATCAGGTCAAGTTTGGTCTGTTTCACAACATTTAATACAATAACTATTTGTTACCATACTTTGCTTTTGAACATTTTTACTCCTGGGATATTCTAGGCTTTTTCAGAACTGATACTGATCTTTTTGCTGCTTTTGTGTATGTGGTACCTATCATGTTTTTGAACACGTGGTAAGCATTTTACAGATACATCTTTGTTCTTGGTCAATTCCTCAGTAGACTCATTTATTCATAAGCAAAAACCTTAACCTAATGCTCAGTAAGTGCCTCAGTGTTTGTTGAAGTAATTTGGTAAACACCAAATGTGATCAAATGACAAATACCCAATATTTACATCAACTCATGTTTAATGTGAACTTAAAAAAAAAAGTTATTATTACCTTAAATGAAAATCAACATTACTTACTTTAGATAGAAAGTAACTAAAAATAAACGTTTAAAATCAGTATTACTAAATTCTGCCTAAATATTTTTACCCTTGGAAGTCTGATTCTGAAGCCTATATTTCATTTAAAAGAGAGTTCTGCAAGTTTTATTAATATATACACGTTAGAGATAGATTTTTCTCCTTGATACAGAATTAAAAGAGAATTGGAAATTTTCTCACTATGTGATTGATGTTAATGTTGCATACACATTCTTTGGCTTCTAAAATAGTTTTTTCTAACATTAGTGGTAGGAATTCTTCATAATGGGAGACACTGATTGAGGTTAATGATTTTTAGTTTATCATCTCATTGTTTTATTTAGTGATAGCCCCAAATCTGCTCCCTTTCAATGTATTACTAAAGTTACTCATCTTTATTATTACAAGTTTTTAGAGATTTTATTGATTGCTGTAAGTTAACTGCTTTTATATCCTTCAGGAAAGAAGAGATTACTCACACTCCTTCTCAAGCACTGAACCCAGTTGTACTGAGCTTTTTGCTAAGCTGTTTCAGCCAAGAATGGCTGTGGAATCTGTAGCGATTTCAACCCTGATACCGCAGGATCCTCCAGAACAAGAACTAATACTAGTGAAAGTAGAAGATAACTTTTCCTGGGATGAGAAATTTAAGCAGAATGGGAGTACTCAATCCTGCCAAGAATTGTTTCGTCAGCAGTTCAGAAAGTTTTGCTACCAGGAGACACCTGGGCCCCGGGAGGCTCTGAGCCAACTCCAAGAACTTTGCTATCAGTGGCTAATGCCAGAGTTGCACACAAAGGAGCAGATCTTAGAACTGCTGGTACTGGAGCAGTTCCTGAGCATCCTGCCTGAGGAGCTGCAGATCTGGGTTCAGCAACATAATCCAAAAAGCGGCGAGGAAGCTGTGACCCTGTTGGAGGATTTGGAGAGGGAGTTTGATGACCCAGGGCAGCAGGTGGGAACAGAGAAAAGTGATGTGTTGTGGGAAAAGGAATTTACAGCCTGGAGCATGTAATGGTATCATAACAGTAGGATAAAAATTTTTATGTCTCTACTGAAGCCTAACCTGAAGTGACTGGTAGAGCCATACTTGTCTATACCCTTGAATGCTCTTTTCTCCCTGGAGATGTCATCATTGACTTCTTTGAGATTTTTACTAAGCAAGTTTTCCTAGGGATTTTCTCACAAAGCTAACCATATTTTCCTGATTTCAGGTCCCAGCTAGTCCACAGGAACCAGCAGTGCCATGGAAGGATTTAACATGTCTCAGAGCATCCCAAGAGTCACCAAACATCCACCTCCAGCCCTTAAAGACACAGCTGAAATCCTGGAAACCGTGCCTTTCTCCTAAAAGTGGTGAGGAATAGGAAATCATCTGGAAACTCTTGACACTTAGGTTTCTGTTTTTGAGAATGCAGAATTAATTGCACTTGATAAACTTGCCACATTGTGAGCATCACCTTTATTATTCTAAACCCGAGGTGCTCACTTTAGCGGCTTTGTATTCACCCCTCATGAATTGCTGTGAGCCCTCCTGTGTCAGTTTCCCTGTTATTCATTGACTCATTTCATTATGTTGTAATTTTATAAAGCGTCAGTACATGTCTGGTACTGTGGTAGGCCCTGGGTTTAAAGAGGTTTCAGGTCTAGGTGGGTGATGGACAAGTAAAAAGGCAGTTGCAATGTAGTAAATTATAGAATAAAAGTAGGCACTGGGTACTGTTGGAGCACATCTAAAGGCCTCTAACCCAATCTTAGAGGATCAAGGAATACTTCCTGAAGGAAGAAAATCTAAGCTAAGACTTGAACTATGAGTAAGAGAAAGCCAGGTAAATGGGTGGGAGGAGGAGTAGCCCAAGTAAAGGCCATACCATCCCGAAGGTGTGAGAATACAACCCATTCTGAAAATTGCAGGTAGTTGAATTTGACTTGAATGGAGAATTGACAGGTGGTAAGAGAAGAACCAGAGAGGAAAATAGGATCGAAGGTGTGAGAATACAACCCATTCTGAAAATTGCAGGTAGTTGAATTTGACTTGAATGGAGAATTGACAGGTGTAAGAGAAGAACCAGAGAGGAAAATAGGATCCAGGTCGTAAAGACCTGTATGTCGTGCTAATGGTATAGTTTCTTAAGTGGAGTGGTGTGCCGTTGAAGGATTTTGGACAGGGAGTGACATAGTTTGATTTGTAGTTTAGAAGTTAGCTGCACATGGAGAATCATGCGAGGAAAGCAAGAGTATGGTCCTATTAGAGACTGCTATAATCCAAGTGGCCACAGTGTATTCAGTCAATATGTCTTATGGTGAGCGGTGGAGAACATAAAAGCTGACTCCTGTTCATCAGCATTTAAATTGCTTTGCAACATCTGGTAATTATTAAAACTGGAGTGTGAGGGAGAGGAGTTGAGGATGATACTGAGGTTTTAGTCTTGAACAATCTGGTTAATGGTAGTACTGTTCATGTAAATGAGAAAACATAAGGAAAAACGAATACATCTGATGATTTGTTTAGGTTGGTACATTTGGTGCTTGTGAAATATTCAAAAGTAAAATGCCCAATTAGCATAAGACTTTAGAGCTTAATAAAATACGAATATAATTGGGGATCTGGGCAGGCATTAGTCAGACAATAGCTTACAATATAAGTTGTAATGGAAGCCAAGGGTAGAGGCTTTGTAGAGTAAGGATACATGAGAGTGCAAAACAGAATCTGGAGGAATGCTCGTGTTTCCGAGTGATTTACCCTAGAATCTAAGAAGGAACAGCCACAGAAATCAGGCTAATATCACTGGAAGAGAATGTCTCTAGAAGGAAGGTGTGATCCTCAGTGTCAGTGCTACAGAGAGGCTAAGTAATAATCTAGAAAGTACCCATTGGATTAAAGAGCTATGAAGTGACCCTGATGAGAGTAGAATAATAATCTAGAAAGTACCCATTGGATTAAAGAGCTGTGAAGTGACCTTGATGACAGTAGAATCAGTGGAAGTAGGGGATGGGGCAGTGGGGGGCAGGGGAGGATGGTAAGGCAAAAACCAGATTGTGGAATGAGGATACTTTCACTTGAAAGGCTGCAGACAACTCTTTCAGGAAACCACTATGAGAGAGTGAGGTTGTGAAACCACTATGAGAGAGAGTGAGGTTGCTTGAGGGAGATATGTAGGCAAGAAGGTTAATTTTAAAAGGTGGGAGACACTTAAGCTTATTTAAAAGCTGATGAACAGGAATCAGTTGAGAAAGAGATTGTAAATAGTAGAAAAAAATTGTAGGTAATTTATCAATTGATGTCTCAAAAGAGGCAGAAAAGGATGAAATTCAAAGTGTAGATGTAGACTTTATTAGATATGAGAGACCCTCTTTTGGCCAGGTGGAATAAAAAGATACTGGAGGACATGACATCTTTGTAGGTAGAAGCTTCTGTTTTCTCTCATGTAGAAAGTATTGACAGTGACTAGAGAAATGTAATATCTGTTTGTTTGCTACTTATTGTTTCAGATTGTGAGAACAATGAAACAGCAACAAAGGGCATCTCAGAAGAGAAATCACAGGGACTCCCTCAGGAACCTTCATTTCGAGGAATTAGTGAGCATGAAAGCAATTTAGTGTGGAAGCAAGGAAGTGCTACAGGGGAGAAACTAAGATCTCCTTCCCAAGGGGGCAGTTTTAATCAAGTGATCTTCACAAACAAATCTCTAGGAAAGAGAGACCTTTATGATGAGACTGACAGATGCTTGATTCTAACTACAGACTCTATAATGTGTCAGAATGTTCCTCCAGAAGAGAGACCTTATAGATGTGATGTATGTGGGCACAGCTTCAAGCAGCATTCCTCTCTAACACAACATCAGAGAATCCATACTGGAGAGAAGCCCTATAAATGTAACCAGTGTGGGAAAGCCTTTAGTTTGAGGTCCTATCTTATTATTCATCAGAGAATTCATAGTGGTGAGAAAGCATATGAATGTAGTGAATGTGGGAAAGCTTTCAATCAGAGCTCAGCCCTCATTAGACATCGGAAAATCCATACTGGTGAGAAGGCTTGTAAATGTAATGAGTGTGGCAAAGCATTCAGTCAAAGTTCATATCTCATTATACATCAAAGAATTCACACTGGTGAGAAACCTTATGAGTGTAATGAGTGTGGGAAAACCTTTAGCCAGAGCTCAAAACTCATTAGACATCAGCGAATTCACACAGGAGAGAGACCCTATGAATGCAATGAATGTGGAAAAGCTTTCAGGCAAAGCTCAGAGCTGATTACTCATCAGAGAATACATAGTGGAGAGAAACCCTATGAATGTAATGAATGTGGAAAAGCTTTCAGTTTGAGCTCAAACCTTATCAGACATCAGAGAATTCATAGTGGAGAGGAACCTTATCAGTGTAATGAATGTGGGAAAACCTTCAAAAGGAGTTCAGCCCTTGTTCAGCATCAGAGAATTCATTCTGGGGACGAAGCTTATATATGTAATGAATGTGGGAAGGCATTCAGGCACAGATCAGTCCTTATGCGCCATCAGAGAGTCCACACTATAAAGTAATTTGTGAATACTGTGAATAGTGTAAATACTTAAGTCAAATTTTTATGTTTGTTAGTCAAAAGAGTTTACTTTGGAGCAAAACACCATAAAGGTTATAAAATACTAGGTCTTGAGTCTAGCTTGCTTTGTGCAGTATTTCCCAGTGCTAAAGTGTCCTTTGAAAGCTTTTCCTGTGACTAATCAGAACAGAATACAGAAGAATCATTACTTCCAGCTCTTATTAGGAATACTCAGGAAATATGAAAAATGGGAATGTAACATTGAAATCTTATTTTGTATGAAAGTGTCATGAAAAGAATATAGCAACCTAGGGTCTGTCACTGCTTCTGATTGTTAGTGTACCAGGTTATGGGGCTGGTGTGGACTGTGTGAGGCACTTTGTCTCAGGAACTAAAAAAAAAAATTTACTGACCCAATAAAGAACAGTGACAGAGCAGCAAGAAAGGTGGGGAAATGGCTTCATCAATGATTTGTTGAGTCCAGGGCAGGCCAGGAATTAGATAGGCGTGAGAAGAAAGAATATAATTTACCCAAAGGTTATTTTTTGAGTACCTACTTTATCCCAGGGACTAGGAATACAGTGGAAAACAAGACTGTAATCTCTATAGTCTAATGGGCAAGGCAGCCAAACAGGCAGTGAAAGTGGAATGCTCCTATGTGACCTTAAGGAGCCTCTGACTCAGCCTTGGATAAGGAAATGGGGGAAATGGCCTGAAGGATGAGGAGGAGTTAGCCAAGGTGGTACTCCAGGGAAGAAGAGTCCCAGTAAAGAACAGTAGCCAAAGGCCAGAAACAAAGTGTGGAGCATTCCTTGAGTTCCTGATGTAGTGAGGTCTTGTCAGAGAAGTCTGGGTCTGGCCAGACTCTTAAGCAGTGCCAGTGGAGAAGTTCCTGTTAATGGACAAAACCTGGAGCCCTTGGACCACAGGGGAGTCAAGAGCTTTGTCTTGGTTTATGTGACCCCAGGGAAAGGGCAAATACGTGGTTTCCTTGCCAAACCTGTAGGCTATCCTAGAACTTCCATGAGGGTAGTGGTGGGAATGAGGGTGAGAAAGAGCCCATACTTATACCTCAAGAGTCTGAGTGTTAAGACTGTCTCTCCCATCCTTAAGATTCTCCTTTGATTCTAAAGTCAATATCAGAGTTGCTGTCAGGTTTCCTATAATTCCCAAGACTCTAGATCAGAAGCTGCCATATCATTTGTTTCTGGGGCTGTATGCCCACGATTCCTATACATTCCCTTGGGCTTTGGTGCTCAAAAAGTATTTGTCAGTTGCTGGGTCTGTGACGTTCTTTGGGCACCTCGCGCATGTTCAGTTTTGTTTTATGTCACCAGTATTTCACAATATCTTTTGCAATTTTTTTTTTTTTGAAATAGAGTTTCACTCTTGGTCTCCATGCTGGAGTGTAATGGCGTGATCTTGGTTCACCGCAAACTCCACCTCCTGGGTTCAAGCGATTCTCCTGCCTCAGCCTCCTGAGTAGCTGGGATTACAGGCATGTGCCACCAGGGCCAGCTAATTTTGTATTTTTAGGAAAGGCAGGGTTTGTCCATGTTGGTCAGGCTGGTTTCGAACTCCCAACCTCAGGTGATCCACCCACCTCGGCCTCCCAAAGTGCTGGGATTACAGGCATGAGCCACCACGCCCAGCCATCTTTTGCAAATTTTATTAAAGACTGCTAAAAGAAAGTGACAACTGAAACTAATGGTCACAATCAGTCGAGACTTCCCTTTTCTAAGGGGCCTAGCAGGAAGAGAATATTTAGACTGATGCTTAGTGTAAGATGGAATGTTGTGCAGGTTAACCAGCAACACAAAGACATATTCAAAAGACCTAATAGGAAGAATAACACACCACACCAAAAACAAATCTGTGTGGAAATCTAGAATCCTGTGCATAAAAAAAGAATTTTCATGAGGATAAAAAGAAGCAAAGAGAAGTAATGCTCTTATTGGGGCATACATCAGTGGACATGTGCTAACCAGTACGAATGGCAGGAGGCCTAAATGCCCATGTTTGGGGAGAGAATATGGAAAAAATAGGTGGGATTATTTGGAAAAGATGTAAGATATTAAAATACATGGTAAGAGCTACTCAACTCTTATTTTCCTCCTCTTCCACAGATAAAGACCTGAACAAACTGGAAAGGTAGGACATTAAGTAGGAATTGTATATTGTAAAACGGAAATACTCTTTATGTAAGAAAGCTCTACTGTATGTTAGTAAGCAGTGTAATAGATAGGCCAAGCACAGTGACTCACACCTATAATCCCAGCACTTTGGGAGGCCAAGGCTGGATAATTGTTTGAGTCTAGGAGTTCAAGCCCAGCCTGGGCAGCATAGTGAGACCCCATCTCTACAAAAAATAAGCAGAATTTGCCAGACGTAGTGTATGCCTGTAGACCCAAGTATTTGGGAGGCTGAGGTAAGAGGTTTGCTCAGGCCCTGGAGGTTGAGGCTTCAGGGAGGCAAGATCACACCACTGCACTCCAGCCTGGGAGAGCAAGACCCTGTCTCCAAACCAAAAAAAAAAAAGGAAAAAAAATAAATGTCATAGATACTTGCTAAGGGCTTTGTATATAATTATTAATGTTATTTCTCATCACAGCGTGTATGTAGCAGAAGAGGAAATGAAGGCTAAAGGTCATATATCTAAAAAATGGGGAGGTCAGACTTTGAACCCACAACCTGACTGTGGAGCCACTTCAGTATATTCTCTCCCCATAAGAAAGTTCCAATAGAAAAAAAATGCTACTTAAGTAGGGAAATCACAAAATAAGTGCCAGTGAACAATAAATGTTCAACCTCACTACAGTTAAAATGTATATTAAAGCAAGAGTTGAGATGACACTTCCTTATAAAACAGACAGGGATTCAGGGACATTGGGACTCTAATGCTGCTGGTAAGACATGAATAAATACATACTGTCTCTGGCAACCAATACCAGAAGCCTTAAGCATTGCCTTTTGACTTTGAAATTGTACCTGGAAATGTATGTTTCAGAAACCATCATGAATGACACAAAATCCTAAAACTTAAAACTGATGTCACAGGCCGGGCGCAGTGGCTCATGCCTGTAATCCCAGCACTTTGGGAGGCTGAGGCAGGTGGATCACCTGAGATCAGGAGTTCAAGACCAGCCTGACCAACATGGTGATCCCGTCTCTACTAAAAATACAGAAAAATTAGCCAGGTATGGTGGCATGCACTTGTAGTCCCAGCTACTCGGGAGGCTAAGACAGGAGAATTGCTTGAACCCGGGAGGTGGAGGTTGCAGTGAGCCGAGATTATACCACTGTATTCCAGCCTAGGTGACAGAGTGAGACTGTGTCTCAGAAAAACAAAACAAAAAAAACTGATGTCAATTAATATTAAATGAAGTATTCGTGATATATTGTTAAGTAAAAGTATTACAAAACAATATGTACAGTATGATCCCATGTAAAATATATATTTATGTATTAAAACCACTAAAAACATAAATTCAGAGTGCTATATTGGTTATCTCTGGGTGCTGAGGTTGTAGGTGATGTAATTTTTTTCTTGTGCTTTTCTGTGTTTTTCAAATTTTTCTATAGTAAACCTCTAATACTCTTAAAATTAGGGGGGAAGAGTGAATGGAAGCCCAGGATACTTGAGAAAATATTTTAAAGGCACTTGCTTTTCATAGCATCTCTGCCTCAGGAAGACAAGTCTCAGGAAATTAGCTAACTTGTTAACTCTGATCCCTTCATCACTGGTAAAATGACAATGGTAAACATATCCATTTCACAGGTAGTATATTAAAAAGTCTACAAATTATAAATCCGGGTGCAAAAGGAATTACTTCCCTGAAAGATTTACAGTTGAGAAAAGCAATAGCTTTGAAATGGAGATCTTTGATTATTAGAGCTTTTCCATGTATTCTGTAGCCATAAGCAAGTCACCTTCCAACTCTAGACCCTCACTTTAAAGGAGCTGATGTAGATGATCTCTTATGGGCAAAGCTTCAACGTTCTACTTTTTATGAAATGGAAGGGGCACCAATATAAGGTGGATGTCAAAGGAAATTTTTTCTTCTTCACCACTTTTGCTTGGAAGAAAAGTAATTCACGCCTTTCCCTTCTGCTCAGGGCTGTCCTTTTTCTCTTGGTATAGAAGCAGTCCAGGGAGTAATGATGTCTACCTTAAATGAGTCTTACATAGATTTTAAAAGATAACGTGCAATTTAGGCAGTGTACTTAACTTTGGTTTCCTGCCTTTCCCCTTCTTCCTCATTTCCATAGCCTGCAACTAATACATCCAGCTGAAAGGATTGGAAATTTAAAGCAAATCTGACCCTCATCTCTCCAAGTTCATTGAGGACCTGCTGAGGGAGAAGGAGGTCATGGCAGGTCCACAGGTCTAAGCTTGGTCCTTCTCAGCAGTTAGTGTTGAAGATTCCAGTCTGGTGCATGTGGCCACCTCCACTAAAGGGAAGAGAGAGTCCTAATTCTGGTGGACACCAGATGTGTTTGTGTTTAAAGAGGCTCCTTCTTGCCCTCATTCCCATTGTCTTTCAACAACTAAATCTCAGATGCCCCCTCACTTTTGTTAACCGCAGCCCCAGAGACTGGCTATTTTAATTTCCTGATATTTTTTGGCCCAGGAAATAGAAACTGAGAACACCAATGTCAGGCCTCTGAGCCCAAGCCAAGCTATCGCATCCCCTGTGACTCGCACGTATATGCCCAGATGGCCCGAAGTTAACTGAAGAATCACAAAAGAAGTGCAAATGCCCTGCCTTGCCTTAACTGATGACATTCCACCACAAAAGAAGTGAAAATGCCCTGCCCTTGCCTTAACCGATGACATTCCACCACAAAAGAAGTGAAAATGGCTGGTCCTTGCCTTAAGCGATGACATTATCTTGTGAAATTCCTTTTCCTGGCTCATCCTGGCTCAAAAAGATCCCCCGAGCACCTTGTGACCCCCACTCCTGCCCGTCAGAGAACCCCCCTTTGACTGTAATTTTCCTTTACCTACCCAAATCCTATAAAATGGCCCCACCCTTATCTCCCTTCACTGACTCTTTTCGTACTCAGCCCGCCTGCACCCAGGTGAAATAAAACAGCCATGTTGCTCAAACAAGTCTGTTTGGTGGTCTCTTCGCACGGACATGCATAACATTTTGGTGCTGTGACTCGCATCGGGGACCTCCCTTGGGAGATCAATCCCATCCTCCTGCTCTTTGCTTCATGAGAAAGATCTACCTACGACCTCGGGTCCTCAGACCCAACAGCCCAAGGAACATCTCACCAATTTTAAATCAGGTAAGTGGCTCCCTTTTTACTGTCTTCTCCAACCTCTCTCCCTATCTCTCAGCCTCTTTCTCCTTTCAATCTTGGCACCACCCTTCAATCTCTCCCTTCTCTTCATTTCAATTCCTTTCATTTTCTGGTAGAGACAAAGGAGACACGTTTTATCCGTGGA
>NW_012101421.1:4561581-4563242 GCF_000951045.1 Mandrillus leucophaeus
ACAGTAGTTCCAAATAGCCAGAAAACGGCACTTTCGATTTTTCCATCCTACAAGATCTAAATAATTCTTGTCGTAAAATGGGCAAATGGTCTGAGGTGCCTGACGTCCAGGCATTCTTTTACACATCAGTCCCTCCCTAGTCTCTGTTCCCAATGCAACTCGTCCCAAATCTTCCTTCTTTCCCTCCCACCTGTCTCCTCAGTCCCAACCCCAAGCGTCGCTGAGTCTTTCTAATCTTCCTTTCTACCTCTTCCTCTTCCCTCCTTGCCAGGCCGAGCTAGGTCCCAATTTTTCCTCAGACTCCGCTCCCCCACCCTATAACCCTTTTATCACCTCCCCTCCTCACACCCGGTCTGGCTTACAATTTCGTTCCGTGACTAGCCCTTCCCAACCTGCCCAGCAATTTCCTCTTTTAAAAAGTGGCTAGCCTTTTTCTTTATTCAACCTCTCCCAAATCAGTTAGCATTTGGGCTCTTTTTCATCAAATATGAAAAACTTAGTCCAGTTCATGGCCTGTTTAGCAGCAACCCTGAGACGCTTCTCAGCCCTAGACCCTGAAAGGTCAGAAGGCCGACTTATTCTCAATATGCATTTTATTTTATTACCCAGTCTGCTCCTGTCATTAAATAAAGCTCCAAAAATTAAATTCCAGCCCTGAAACCCCACAACAAGACTTAATGAACCTCGCCTTCAAGGTGTACAATAATAGAGGCAGCCAAGTAGCAACTTATTTCTGAGTTGCAATTCCTTGCCTCTACTGTGAGACAAACCCCAGCCACATCTCCAGCACACAACTCCAAACACCTGAACCGCAGCTGCCAGGGGTTCCTCCAGAACCTCCTCCCCAAGGAGCTTGCTACAAATGCCAGAAATCTGGCCACTGGGCCAAGGAATGCCCGCAGCCCGGGATTCCTCCTAAGCCGTGTCCCATCTGTGTGGGACCCCACTGGAAATCGGACTGTTCAACTTGCCCGGTGGCCACTCCCAGAGCCCCTGGAGCTCTGGCCCAAGGCTTTCTGACTGACTCCTTTCCAGACCTTCTCGGCTTAGCGGCTGAAGACTGACGCTGCCCCATCACCTCGGAAGCCTCCTGGACCATCACAGACACTTTGGGCAACTCTTACAGTGGAGGGTAAGTCTGTCCCCTTCTTAATCAATACGGAGGCTACCCACTCCACATTACCTTCTTTTCAAGGGACTGTTTCTCTTGCCTCCATAACTGTTGTAGGTATTGACGGCCAGGCTTCTAAACCTCTAAATTATCTGCTTCCCTGATTCTTCCTAGGCTACAGCCACACCTCATTGCTGCCTTTTCCCCCAGTTCAAAGCCTCCTTTGCGTCTTCCTCTTGTATCCCCCCACCTTAACCCACAAGTATAGGACATCTCTACTCCTTCCCTGGCAACCGAACACATGCCCATTACTATCCCATTAAAACCCAATCACCCTTACCCTGCTCAACGCCAATATCCCATCCCACAGCACGCTTTAAAAGGATTAAAGCCTGGGCCGGGTGCGGTGGCTCCAGCCTGTAATACCAGCACTTTGGGAGGCCGAGACGGGCGGATCACGAGGTCAGGAGATCAAGACCATCCTGGCCAACACGGTAAAACCCCATCTCTACTAAAAAATACAAAAAACTAGCCGGGCGAGGTGGCAGGC
>NW_012101421.1:4567761-4575739 GCF_000951045.1 Mandrillus leucophaeus
CTGGCTCAAAAAGCTCCCCCACTGAGCACCTTGTGACCCTACTCCTGCCCACCAGAGAACAACGCCCCTTTCACTGTAATTTTCCTTTACCTACCCAAATCCTGTAAGACAGCCCCACCCTTATCTCCCTTTGCTGACTCTCTTTTGGGACTCAGCCCGCCTGCACCCACGTGAAATAAACAGCCATGTTGCTCACACAAAGCCTGTTTGGTGGTCTCTTCACACGGACGCGCATGACAACCTCTTCCCCATTGTCCTAGCATTATCTCCGTTCATGTTATTGTGTTCCCTATTCCTGAATGAATAATTTCAAAGCAAACTTTTAAAACTCAACTTTTATTACAATACATCTTGCATTACATTCTAATAATAAACGGCTGAAGTATATACTCAAAGTATAATTTTTGAAATTAGTTACCAAAAATCATTTACTAAACAATAGTTTTACTAAAAATACTAGGATTGGGAAAAATAAACACTAATAGAAAGTACTCCAAAATGTTAACAACATTTCTATGGGCAATGGGATTGGGGGTGATTTACACTTTCTCATTTTCTGTATTACCAACACTTAATTCGCAATCAGGAGAAAAACCTATTAAATGATATTTAAAACATTAAATCTCTGATTGTCACCTATAGAAAAAGGCAACGCACTATCCATTTGAAGGATCCCTTTAGACTTCTGATCCACCTCATTCAATAACTGCACAACCTCTAGACACAAAAAGGCTGAATTGTCCCCCCAATTTCACCTCCCCTATTACGCACAACAGCAGTGATATAGTTTGGCTCTGTGTCCCCATCCAAATCTCCAATTGTAATCCCCAGGTGTTGAGGGAAGGTCCTGGAGGGAGGTGATTGGATCATGGGGGCAGATTTCCCCCTTGCTGTTCTCATGATAGTGAGTGAATTCTTATGAGATCTGGTTGTTTGATAAGTGCCTGGCATTTCCCCTGCACTCTCTCTCTCGCCACCTTGTGAAGAAGGTGTCTGCTTCCCCTTCGCCTTCCACCATGATTTAAGTGTCCTGAGGCCTCCCCAGCCCTACAGAACTGTGAGTCAATTAAACCTCTTTTGCTTATAAATTACCCAGTCTCAGGTAGTATCTTTATAGCACTGTGAAAATGGACTAATATAAGCAGTGATCACCAATTCTTCTTTAGAAATGACATTATCTAGAAGGATATCTTAGAAGAGGAATCAAACTTTCTCTTAGGTATTAATTGCCCTCAGCAACTGTGGGTTAATTAAAACTGCCAAAATAAAAATTAACAGAGTTACAGGCAGAGGTTATAGCCCATACAATGGCATGAAGATAAGATAGGATCTGGAGACACCCCTTCATCAGGACTCTTCTCTCCAGCAGGAATTAGTTGTCATAAAGCCTGGCTCAGAATCCTCATGTGTTGGTTTTGCTCTTCCTACTTAATAATCACTGAGTTAGGGAGCCTATCCTAGACCCAGAATGACCCATGAGACCCTGAAATGCTCAGAATTAGTGTGGTAAAAGACTCTGGTGCATCTTATGGGAAAAGGTATATATACACACAGGGAAAGAATGCATATCAGACACTAGAGAGACAGTGGGGACTGGAGTGTTTGTGTCCCATGACTCTGGGACTTGGGAAGTGGGGAGCATAAAGGAACGCAGTGATCTGCCTTCCCAGGCTCCACTATTCCCCATTCCCTGCCCCCTCCCCTCCTTACCAGGCTTGCAGACCCTGAGCTATTACACTTGAGGGCAATAAATATTTGTTGAATTACTCCCTCAGATTCCTTTTTTAAAAAATTAGGTCTATGACAGTTTCTGCAGTAGAGAAGAGTCTTGATGGAGTGTCTCCAGATCCTGTTCTTCTCTTCTCCCCTGCCCTTGCTACCTTCTACCCACCTTTACATCTAACTGAGATACCATCATATCCAGGAAGTCTTTAGTGACTGATTCTCAAGACCAGGTGTAGGTATCCCTGCCATGTACTTTGATGGAAACCCACATTTTTCCTACCAAAGCACTTACCACACTTTACTGTAATTACTGTTTAGTATATATGCATGTCCTATTAGCCCTTAACTCTGGGAGGGCAATGACCATGTCTACCTCAATGTCTAGCACATAGCAGGTGCTCAGTAAACAAGTAGACCTGAATTAACCTCAGCAGGAAGCTCAAGATTGAGAACTGGCAAGGGGACAGAATGAGGCACCATTCCTCGGGTACTATTTAACTGCCTTAGACACTATTTAATCGCATAATTCAGTATTTTCACAACCTCTCAATTCAACATTTCAGATCGCTGAGTAACTCTCAGCACATGCCACCACCTGCCAAAATACAAATGCTCTTGCCAGGCACATTTGCCATCTTATAAGAAGCTCTTTCAGGATCTCTGCCCCAATCCTGGCATTACTGTTAAGGTGCCCAACGGGAATTATATCTGAGGTGGCAGAGAGCGAAGGGGATATTGATGAATCTCATCCAGAAATGGGTTAGGCATTTCAAGGAAATAACTACCATTCTTTTTGGAGAAGACTTGGGTAAAACTTTTCTTCCATTTACACTTCAATAATCATAACAAACATCTTTGTGTGGATGTCTTCTTATAGTACCAAACTGGGCTGAAAGGACAGAAGTCCTGCTCTCAGGAAACTTTTCTGTGGAGTCTCACCCCTACAGTGAACTCCTTGCATTTCACAATTGTACAACTCTTACCCACAGAGTTAAACTCTGGTGTGTGTTCTCTGATGCTGCATAAGGCCTGACCTATGCCTAAATGTTTTTCTACATTCACTACATTCATAAGGCTTCTCTCCAGTGTGAATTCTGTGGTGCTGGGTGAGGGCTGAGCTCTGATTGAAGGATTTTCCACATTCATTACACTCATAAGGTTTCTCTCCAGTGTGAATTCTTTGATGTTCAATAAGGATAGAGCTCCTACCAAAAGCCTTACCACACTCAATACATTCATAGCCTTTATCTCCAGTGTGAATTTTCTTATGCTGAATAAGGGCTGAGCTCCGGCTGAAGGCTTTCCCACATTCCCCACATTCATAAGGCTTCTCTCCAGTGTGGATTCTCCGATGCCTGATGAGCTCTGAACTGCCCCTGAAGGCTTTTCCACATTCACAACATTCATAGGGTTTTTCACCACTATGAATTCTCTGATGTCTAACAAGGTCTGAGCTCAAACTGAAGGCTTTGCCACATTCTTTACATGCATAAGGTCTCTCTCCAGTATGAATTCTCTGATGTCTAATCAGCTTTGAGCTCTGGCAAAAGGCCTTCCCACAGTCAAAGCACTCATAGAACTTTTCCCCAGTGTGAACTCTCTGTTGTGTAATATCATTTGGATTCATACTGAAACTTCCTTCACTCTCATGAGATTCAAGGACACTGTGTTCTGTGGGGATTCTTCTGTTGAAGGTTGCCAGACTGATATGTCTGTCCTGGGAAGGAAGCTCACTGATTTTGTTCCCTGCAGCATTTCCCTTTTGCTTCTTAGAGTTGTCCAGACCTCCCAAAGCTTCTTCAGCTATCTGTTCGGAAGGTGTTTCTCCAGGAAGTTTTCCTGGAGATATCATGGCAGCTGAGGCTACACATTCAACAATTTCTTGCTTTGCCATCAACACTTTGCCAGCCACCATCTTGCTATCTAAAAATGTGAATAGAAAGTGCAAGTATCATTTACTTCCCATGACAGAAGAAAGGAAACTGTCGTAGCAGGAACACAAAATAAACTCAATGAAATAGGTATTTACCTACTAGAAAATAGTTCTCAAAACTAGATTCCCAATCTAGAATTCAGAGAAGGGACCTAGGGTAGCAAAATATGACACCCTCAGAGAGTAAGGTAGACAAATAAATGAATTAGTATTGGAGAAGAGGGATGGTGAACAAGGAAATACATCAGTTAGAGGGAATGGTGACAAACAGGAATATGGGTGATAAACCAGGAAGCTGGGAGACAGTCTTGGGTTAGAGAAGATACGTTTTTAGGTAATGAGATAATCGGAAAAAAAAAATTAAAAGGAATGATCAGGATAAAGAAAGATACCTAAGAGTCTTAAATCTGTGGTCTTCTAGCAACATAGGAGAGCAGAAGATATGATTAGGAAATGCTTTGGGAGTTAGCACTGAACAGAGGTAGGTGAGCAGGAACTAGAAAGCATTAAGGTGATTTCAGATTCTGATAGGTTCCAAATGAATCAAATAATTATAAGCAAACGGAGTAAGACACAGACCCAGAGAAAAGAAATACAGGTTCCTGACTCATTCTCAGGTCAGGTGGGAATTTTTTTTACCATTAAAAAAAATTTTCACCTAAATCATCCATGGAATACAAAAGAATCTTATAGTTTTACTTTTTAAAATGTGTAAGTGTCAAAGAAGGGGATGGAGACAACTCCTTCCTTGAGCATTTATACATAAAAACATGACTGCCCAGAGCCAAACCTTCTGGCTCTCACAAAACATGCCCCATCTCTAGTAGTCTCCTGTTATGAGTTACTGGAATTCTTTCTAGATAACTACAGTAACTCATAATAGAAGGCTACTAGAGATGGGGCATATTATATCAGCCATCTACTAGTTATATCTAGAGATTTCTAGTAACTAGAAATGGCTGATATAACTTGAATTATTTTATTCTGAAAAATATATCTTCCCAAAAGTCCTCTAAATGTATATGCATTTTACAGATCAGGAAACTGAGGCTCAGAGAAGTTAAGTGAGGCCATAGAATTAATAATTGTTAAGAGTTTGGATTCAAATAAACATTCTCAACATCAAAGCTTGCAATCTTTATGCTACCTGCCTTCCCTATTGGAAGGATGCAGGGCTATAGTTGCACTGAAACAAAATATTACTTAAAAATCATTTAAATTTGGCTTTGGAAAAGCATTATGCTTTTATATAAAAATGAATACCTATTTCTGATATTGTGTTCACACTTCAAACACAACAATAAAGCACCACAGTTGATACCTGATCAAAGCAGAGGGCTGTCTGGCTTCCCGTTTCCCCATTCCTTACCAGAAATTAAACACAGACAACATCACCTCTAAAATTCGTACTGTCCTTGGATTTTAGATAGAAATTTAAATTATTCACGGTTTCATTTATTTAAAAAGAAAACATTTATCAAAAATATACTTGCATACAATAGAAGCATAAAAATTAAAAGTACCAAATAGGTTAAAGTCAGAGACCAGACAACCTAATGAGAAATTTTCTGAAAGTAATAACTAGGTCAAATTATTAAGAGTATCAATTATAGGGTATAAAGTGGCAATATAATTGTGTAGGGACAAAATTAAGGGCAATGAAAATTAGAAAAGCAATGTAACTTATGGTGTTTAAATATATCTTCAAATTCTATAACTACATGAAGTCAAATTATGAGACCAGAGAAAAACTTTGCCCTCAGATGTATACATCAGGAAGACATTAAGATTTTTATTTGTTCAACTATACATTTATTATTATATTTAAAAAATTGGAATAAATAACTAACTAGAGTAATTCTTAGAAAACACAAATAGAGATTACAAGTAGAGGCTGGGCACGGTGGCTCATACCTGTAATCCCAGTACTTTTGGAGGCTGAGACAGGCAGATCACTTGAGGCCAGGGGAGTTCAAAACCAACCTGGCCAACATGGCAAAACCCCGTCTCTACTAAAAATATAAAAAATTAGCCAGGCATGGTGGTGTACGCCTGTAACCCAGCTACTTGGGAGGCTGAGGCATGAAAATCACTTGAACCAGGGACGTGGAGGTTGCAGTGAACCAAGATCACACCACTGCACGACACAACAAGACTGTCTCAAAAAGAAAACAAAAAAAAAGATTACAATAAGAAATGGTCACTTGATTATTTAGAAATACTTGCATAGAGATAACCCAATTAATATTACCCAAGAATGAAAACTAATTCGTAATCAGGTCCAAGTCTGGAGGCTGGAGGGTGGGGTACAGATTTACAGGAGGCTGTTTGGAGGAGAAATAAGGCATAGGTATCTCTGTTAGAAGAGCTATTCTGTTTTTGTTGTTGTTGTTTGTTTGTTTGTTTTTGAAACTGAGTCTTGCTCTGTTACTCAGGCTGGAGTTCAGTGGTACAATTATCAGTCACTGCAGCCTTGAAATCCTGGACTCAAGGGGTCCTCCCACCTCAGTCTCCCCAGTAACTAAGAGTACAGGTGCGCATCATTGCATCCAGTTAATTTTTAAATTTTTTTTGTAGACACAGGGTCTTGCCATGTTGCCCAGACTGGTCTTGAACTCCTGGGCTCAAGCAATCCTCCTGCCTCAGCCTCCCAAATTGCTGGGACTACAGGAACGAGCCACTACACCCAGCTAGTTTTTCTATTTAACACACCTCCTGTTTTTCCTACTTGTTCTCTGGGGTGGCTCCTCAGTGAGTTCTGCCAGCTCAACAGTTCAGTGAGCAATTCCATCCTGTTTAGTTTACAATCCTTTTAACTAGGGATGTGGCCTTCAGTTGCATACTGACGAGTATGCTTTTAGCCTTAATGCTATGTCAGTGATGCTCCACTGCCCACCCAGTTCCCCTTTACCAATATGATGCCTCCTTCCCTCAGCCACTGTGAATGTTGGCTCCTCCAATGATGTGAATATCTGTGTCTCCCCAAAATTCATATGTTGAAGTCCTAACCCGCAAGGTGATGGTATTAGGAAGTGCGGCCATTTGGAAGGTGACTAGGTCATGAGAGCTTAGTGACCTTATAAAATAGCCCATAGGGTGCTCATTTGCCCCTTCCACCGCTTGAGGACACAGTGAAAAGGTGCCATCTATGAGAAAGTGGGACCTCACCGAATACCAAAGCTGCTAGGATCTTGAACTTCTCAGCCTCTAGAACTGTGAGAAGTAAATCCGTGTTGTTTACAAGCCACTCAGTTGATAGTATTTTGTTATAGCAGTCCTAGCTGATTAAGACAGTTCCTAACTATACAAAGGTGCCTCCTTCTGTGGAGAATTACCCTGGCTGATGAGAGCCACTTGGCCCAGGAAGTAACTTCCACCCTCATTGCCCCATCTCTGCCTCAAGAAGAGACAACTCTGCAGTGCAATTATGCTTCAGTGGCCCATGAAATGCTCCAAGAATTAGACCAAGGCTAGATTGTAACTGAGACCACACCATTGCTTGCTCTTTTCCCTTCCTAATCCTGCTTTTCTCCCTCTATTACAGATTTTTCCTGAAGAACACATCCTCAATAAATCACCGGCATCCAAATCTCCATCTCAGGCTCTACTTCTGGCAAGGCATACTATGAGGCTAGTGAAGCACCTACAAGAAACTTATAACTCAAGGTTGTAAAAATGGCATGGTGACTCTTACAATCATATCACAGTGGGACCCTCCAGCAATTTAACCCTCATGACCTAGGTGAAAGCTGTAAAAGGATCCACATTAATTCTTTAGAGGCAGGGCTAAGACTTTCAAGACTGAAAAGAGACTAGCATAAGCAGACTTAACAGGAACCCAGTCAAGGCCATTCATGGCCATGGGACCATGCATAAATGGAGAATGAGTAAATTTCGCTAAGTCCAAGGACATCGGAAAGATAGAACCACTATTACTGATAAGGTGACTGAATCAACAACATACTGCCACTATGAAGTAATAAGCAAATAAAAAGTTAAAAAAATGTAACAGATAACAGTTGGAGGGTGAATATATTTTAAATCAATCAGATCCTCATTAGAGTATTTTATTTTGTCTTGATCCCAAAACTTCAGATGAATGTGGAGAAACTGAAGCATGTACAGAGAAAAATGGCAAGATATCCAGACAGACAAAACAAGATGGGATCAGAGGGAGTGAGAGGCTTAGTTAAAACAAGGTCAGGGGGCTGCGCATGGTGGCTCATGCCTGTAATCCCAGGACTTTGGGAGGCCAAGGCAGGTGGATAACAAGGTCAGGAGTTCGAGAACAGTCTGACCAATATGGTGAAACCCCGTCTC
>NW_012101421.1:4575874-4593676 GCF_000951045.1 Mandrillus leucophaeus
AAAAAAAAAAAAAGGTCAAAGTGCACTGCATTCAAGTACAGATTGTTTTATGAGGACTCTGTAAACTAAAGAAAGTGGATTATGAATAAATTAAAGCTGGGAGTATTTCATATGGACATAAGAACTTCAATATGTTTGCTAGGGCTTCCATAACAAAATACCACAGAATGGGTGGTAAACAATAGAAATCTCTTTTTTCACAATTCTAGAGGCTAGAAGTCCAAGATCAATGTGTCAGCAGGTTTGGTTTCTTCTCTCTCCTTGGCTTGCAGATGATGACCACCTTCTTCTTTTTTTGTTGTTGTTGAGACAGTCTCACTCTGTCACCCAGGTTGGAGTGCAGTGGCGCAATCTCAGCTCACTGCAACCTCCACCTTCCAGGCTCAGGTGATCCTCCTGTCTCAGCCTCCCAAGTAGCTGGGACTACAGGCATGCACCACCATGCCTGGCTAATTTTCGTGTTTTTAATAAAGACAGGGTTTCACAGTGGTCTCGAACTCCTGACCTCAAGTAATCTGCCTGCCTCAACCTCCTGAAGTGCTGGAATTACAGGCAGAAGCCACCGCACCTGGCCACAGATGGCCACTTTCTTGCTAGGTCCTCACAAGGTCATCCCTTGATCTGTGTTGTGTCCTAATCTCCTCTTCTTTTAAGGACATCAATAATTTTGGATTAAGGCCAACCCTAATGACTCCATTTTAACCTTTATAAAGACTCTATCTCTAAAAAACTCTTAAGGTTCTGGCTGGGGGTTAGAGCATCAACATATGAATTTTGGAGGGACACAACTCATCCCATAACAAATACCAATATGAAAAAGCTGAAGAAGCACTTACCACAGTCTCTGTTCCTTAAGATCTTAAAAAAAGAAGGTAAAAATAATCTACCTAAAAGATTTCGACATTTACCTGATTTAAGGCAGGGGACTTGATGAGATGAATTTTCTTTTTTAAAAATTTAAGTTCCGGGATACATGTGCAGGATGTGCAGGTTTGTTACATAGGTAAACATGTGCCATGGTGGTTTGCTGCACCTATCAACCCATCACCTAGGTATTAAGCCCCACATGCATTAGATATTTATCCTGATGCTTTCTCTCCCACCCCCCAGGCCCCAGTGTGTGTTGTTCCCCTCCCTGTTTCCATGTGTCCTCATTGTTCAGCTCCCACTTATAAGTGAGAACACGTGGTGTTTGGTTTTCTGTTCCTGTGTTAGTTTGCTGAGGATAATGGCTTCAGGCTCCATCTATGTCCCTGCAAAGGACATGATCTCATTCCTGTTTATGGCTGCAAAGTATTCAATGGCGTATACATACCACATTTTCTTTATCCAGTCTATCACTAGTGGCATTTGAGTTGACTCCATGTCTTTGCTATTGTGAGTAGTGCTGCAATGAACATATGTATGCATGTATCTTTATAATAGGATAATTTATATTCCTTTGAGTATATACCCAGTAATGGGATTGCTGGGTCAAATGGTATTTCTGGTTCTAGGTCTTTGAGGAATTGCCACACTGTCTTCCACAATGGTTGAACTAATTTACATTCCCACCAACACTGTAAAAGTGTTCCTACTTCTCCACAGCATTGCCAGCATCTGTTGTTTCTTGACTTTTTAATAATCGCCATTCTGACTGATGTGAGATTGTTTCTCATTGTGGTCTTGATCTGCATTTCTCTAATGATCAGTGATGTTGAGCTATTTTTTATATTTTTTGGTGTATAAATGTCTTCTTTTGAGGTCTCTGTTCATGTCCTTTGCCCACTTTTTAATGGGGTTTTTTCTTGTAAATTTGTTTAAGTTTCTTATAGATTCTGGATATTAGACCTTTGTCAGATGGACAGATTGCAAAAATTTTCTCCCATTCATAGGTTGTCTCTTCACTTTGATAATAGTTTCTTTTGCTGTGCAGAAGCTCTTTAGTATAATTACATCCCATTTGTCAATTTTTGCTTCTGTTGCAATTGCTTTTGACACTTTCATCATGAAATCTTTGCCCATGCCTATGTCCTGAATAGTATTGCCTAGATTTTTTTCTAGGGATTTTATAGTTTTGGGTTTTACGTTTAAGTCTTTAGTCCATGTTAATTTTTCTATAAGGTGTAAAGGAGGGATCCAGTTTCAATTTTCTGCATATGGCTAGCCAGTTTTCACAGCACCATTTATCAAATAGGTAATCCTTTCCCCATTGCTTGTTTTTGTCAGGTTTGTCAAATATCAAATGGTTGTAGATGTGCTGTCTTATTTCTCAGACCTCTATTCTGCTCCATTGGTCTATGTGTCTGTTTTTGTACCAGTACCATGCTGTTTGGGTTATAGTAGCCTTCTAGTACAGATTGAAGGCAGGTGGCATGATGCCTCCAGTTTTGTTCTTTTTGCTTAGGATTGTCTTGGCTATAAGGGGTCTTTTTTTTTTCTTTGTTCCATATGAATTTTAAAGTATTTTTTTTTCTAATTCTGTGAAGAATGTCAATAGTAGTTTAATGGGAATAGCACTGAATCTATAAATAACTTTGGGCAGTATGGCCATTTTCATGATATTGATTCTTCCCATCCATGAGCATGGAATGTTTCTCCATTTGTGTCCTCTCTGATTTCCTTGAGCAGCAGTCTGTAGTTCTTCTTGAAAAGGCCCTTCACTTCCCTTGTTAGCTGTATTCCTAGGTATTTTATTCTCTTTGTAGCAATTGTGAATGGGAGTTAATCATGATTTGGCTCTCTGGTTGTCTACTGTTGTACAGGTGTGCAGTACAGACATAGAGATATAGGAATATCTGTATATAAGAATGCTTGTGATTTTTGCACATTAATTTTGTATCCTGAGACTTTGCTGCAATTGCTTCTTGGTTTAAGAAGCTTTGGGGCTGAGATGATAGGGTTTTCTAGACATAGGATCATGTCATCTGCAAACAGAGACAGCTTGATTTCCTTGCGATGAATTTTCAAAACCCGTTTTAATGTAGCACCTGCTTGGTGCAGAAGATACTTAAGAGGGCCTGCTTGGCTAATGGTAGTATCAGGGTATGATGCCTGGGGAAGGTTGGGAGGGAGTTTCCCAGAAGAATTCAATGGATGGATGGTATGGATTCCTTTGGTGAACTGCTGAGGTCCAGTGTCTGGCCCTTGGGCTTATGTCCTCATATACCTAATTATATCATCATACAAAAAATAGATTTATCTCTTGGGGTAGACTCTCATTAACTAAGCCCGTGAAACTCAGTAATAAAAACAGAATGAGAATTAATGAGTAATGTAACCATCACATGGACCAGACTGAACAAATGCATTTTCTTATTACAGCTAAGCTTCATGGGATTAATAAGATTGCTTGGTGAAGACAAAATCAGAAGGGTAGTCAGATGTAACAAAAGATTAATGAGAACAAGCTGGTATGCCTGATATATCTGCTGCCCATAAGGATGATTTTGCCAATAACATAATCAAAGTCCTTTCAGTTCTAATCCCTGGCATCTGTGACAGCTATCAATTTATTGCCTCAGTTTCAAATCTACCCTTCATTGCCCTGTCTGTGATACTGGAATATTTGCCAGCTGGCATGATATGAGCTTTATCAATAGAGGGGGTTGCAGAGGAACTGGAAGAAAGGGCTTTTCTTCCTGGTTCTGGCATGTTCTTTGTGTTTCTTTCTGTAGCACATGGGACACCCAGCAGTGCACACCCCAGTGAGTTCCAAAGGCCCCATCCCTATGGGTAGCTTCCTAGCAAGTTCTGTACCAGGTCAGCTTCCCATGGGGAGCTTCTACCACTGCAGAGTGTGGCTCCTCAGTGAGTTCCGCTAGCTCAGCACTGCAGTAGCATCTCCATTCAGTGGGCTGTGGCTATGCCCTCTCCAGCCTGGATCTCAGACCCAGCAGGAAGGGGGAAGTTGTGGCACCCGCCTGCAGATTTGTTCTTACCTTGGATGTTCTGCCTCAGCCCTAGAGACACTCTATATCTCTTATTCCTGTATTCTTTTGAGTTTGACTTTTTGTTATAACACTTAGTAGTTAACAATTCTTAATATTAAACTTTCCCTGTTCAAGTAATTATGTGGTTTCTATTACTGATAAAGTATTCATCTCCATCTTAGGGAGTGTCTTGCCAATGAAACAAAAATTAAATAACAGAATACTGAGCTTTGAATATTATGGATATTTAGCCAGGCATGGTGGTGTACGACTGTAGTCCTAGCTACACTGGAGGCTGAGGCAGGAGGATCACTTGAACCCAGGGGTTCAAGGCTGCTGCAGTGAGCTGTGGTTGCACCACTGCACTCTAGCCTGGGTGACAGAGTGAGATCCCATCTTAAAAAAAAAAAAAGAAAAAGAAAAAGAAAAAAAATAATTCTGGGTATTAGAGAATTTTACTAAAGACTTTAATTCTTAACCCAAAGTTATAAATGATACTGGAATTTCAGATTCTAGGCAGCGCCTAAGAAAGAATATTTCTAGGCAAAGAAGGCTTTCCACAATACTTAGTGATAGCCACAAGTGGCTGTCATTAAGAAAACGAACCGTGCCACAGATGATAGCTCTCACCTCCATCATCAACCCCAAATGGACTGGGGCTTCTCACCTCTCTTCTGGAAAGCCTGGGACTCCTGAGTCTCACTCTTGCACTGGTTCTCTAAGGGCTGCACCGGGCTATTCAGAGACTTCACTGCTCCTGTGGATGTCATTTCCTGCCAGAACATTTCTTGGTCATGAGTTGTGTCCTAGGAGTAATCAAGTACCAGCACTATCATTCCGAGCATACACAAGCAGAAAACTCCTAGATCAACAGTGCAGGACAGGAAGAATCAAAAACGCATTCAAATGATTCGAGAGAAAAAAACAGGACTTAAGAGCCCTAGTGACTGGAACCCAATGAGCGAATAATTAATAACCCAAAAGAAAGAAACTGTATAATTCTCTGAGAGCCGAGTCAATGCCCCAGTCATAATTAGGGCTTCCCCATTAACTTACAATAGATCAAACAAACAAACAAAAATGTCTACTTCTTACCTGTTGCCTTGGCTCCTCCAGTTCTTTTTCCAGCTCCTCCAGCATGATTACAGCTTCCTCTCCATTCTCTGGCCGATGCTCCCGCACCCAAGCTTGCAGCTCCTCAGGAAGGATGGCCAGGAACTGCTCCAACACCAGCAGCTCCAGGATCTGCTCCTTGGAGTGCACCTCCGGCCTCAACCACTGACAGCAAAGCTCTCGCAGCCGGCTCAGAGCCTCTCGAGGGCCAGTGGAGTCAGAGTAACTAAACTGCCTGAACTTCTGCCGGAATACCTCTTGGCTCCAGGGGTTTCCCTCAAGGCCAAAGTCCTGGCCCAAAACATAATTTTCTTCTTCAACCTTGACAATTAGAAGTCCTTCCTGTTCTTCTGGAGCATGGTAGGCCAAGACTGTGGCCTCTCCTGACATTCTGGGCAGAGATAGTCTAAAAAGGCTGCCCAGGTGAGGCAGGGAGGAGATGGAGATTTGCGTCCGAGAGATTCCTTCTGAATTTCAACTCCTCAGGATGCTCCTGAGGGTAGACAATGGTCACGTTACACAGGGAAAATAGGTACTTGGAATATAAACACAGGTTTTTGAAGCCCAGTTGCCAGGGAGCATAGTGCTATAAAGAAAACTGATTAACAGGGCACTTCCACATAAATGATACATTTAGAGATGACTAAGGATTTTTTCAGGATATGAAAGAAAAATGTTAGTATGGCCAAAATCAATTTGGCCTTTACTAATACTATTAGGAACAACATTAGGGATAATAAAATAGTGCTTGTAGATTATAGAAAGCAAGAAAAACACTACAGTATATGGTTACATCTCAGAAATAACCACCATTTTATTAAGCACTAGCTGGATACTTAACATAAATTTTATATGCTTTCCCTAACAACTCTATAAGGACAATCAAAATTATGCCCCTTTTCCTAACGAGGCTACTGAGTCATAAGTTGACCAAAGACAGCCAGCCAGTGAGCAGCAGAAGTGGGCTCTGCAACCAAAGTTTTTAGCTCCTTCTATTATGCTATGGGGCATCCCAAAAGAAGGGAACTCACACTCAATAAACACCTACTATGGGCCAAGCACTTTACAAATACTATTTTACTGGAGCTTGACAATAACACCATGAGGTATTATCACCTCAATTTTACAAATGAGGAAACCAAGGTTCTTAAAAGCCAAGTTTTGTCCAAGACTACAAACTGGTAAATAGCAAAATCAAGACATGAACCCAGGTTGCTCAACTCTACAGTACTTGCTCTTTTTACTTCTTTTTATTACAGAATGGGTTGATGCCCAGGACAATCTTGTTTGACACTAAATTAGAAATGATGGCAAAAATGTTAGGAAGGGATCATGGAGAATGGGCAAGGCGAATGTAGAAACAAGGAAAAATTATTCTTGACTTTTAAGTCACAAGGTTCTAAAACAGTACAAAGAAAAATGTGTTATTTCAACAAATACTTCAGCATTTACTGTGTGCTAGATAGTGTACTAAAGAGCAGTCTCAGAATTAAAAGATCTGTACCAAAGGACTCTTAGTTTATTATGGGAAAACAACAGGTAAACACTGATAAATCCAAGGATGGAGCAAAGTAGGCAAGGTAGCAAAAGGGAAAGATGACTGACCAAGACCAAGCAGAGAGGGATGGGAAGACCTAAAAAGAACTGCCTGGAGGAGACATCTCCCAGAGTTTGAGTGAGCTGAGTGAGATGGAGAGGAAGGTCACTCAGGCAAAGAGAAAACAGGTATGAGAGAATGTGGCCCACTGAGGAAACTGAAGGTAGTTTGGGGAGACCAGACTAATGGTTGTCACTTCTGACTGCTGCTCAAAATCAGCCATGAATCATGAACCCCAAAGCAGACTTCCTGAGTCAGAATCTCCATGGGTCAGGGCCCTGCGCCAGACCCTGGGGTATAGTTAATGAATGGTGAAAGAGGAGGTCTGAGAGGTTGTACTACAGAATTTGCATTTGATCCGCATGGCCACAGTGATGGCTGGAAGGTCTGTGTGCTCACTCAGAGAGTGGTGTGGAGAAGACATGGGAAGGTGTTTGTTGCAACCATTCAGGAGACAGACAGTGAGAGACTGAGCCACGGGAGGCAAAAGACAAAAAGATGGGAGATTTGACAGGACTTGACACACTGTATAAGGGTTTGGAAGAGAGAGGGGTCAAAGACTCAAGTTTGTGGCTGGCCCTTGTGACTGAAGGATGATGGTGCTATTTGCTGAGCTATTCATTAAGAAAGTCAGGTCTGAGATGCCTACAAAGCAGCATCTCCTAAGCTGTGCTTTGCCAGATATTAATAGATTTTTCATACACATCTAAACACAAGAAACCTGGGGATAGTTCTCCTCTTAATTTTTTAGTGTAAAATACTAGAGACCAAGCGCAGTGGCTTATGCCTGTAATCCCAGCATTTTGGGAAGCCAAAGGCAGGAGAATCACTTGAGTTCAGAAGTTTGAGACCAGCCTGGGCAACATAGTAAGATCCCATCCCCACAAAACATTTAAAAATTAGCCAGGTGTAGTGGCATTCACCTGTCGTCCCAGCTACTCAGGAGGCTGAGTTGGGAGGACTACTTGAGACTGGGAGGTCGAGGCTACAGTAAGCATGATCGCTTTACTGAACTCCAGCCTGACAGAGTGAGACCCCATCCCTATTAAAAAAAAAAAAAATACTACACACATTTAGTTCTTATTATGTGACAATAGACATTTTAAAAATTTCATATCTTACTCTGAGCAGGGTAATAGGAAAATAAAAGTTTTTAATGAAATTTTGTGACAACCAATGCATTGTCAGATCTGTGCATGGATGTGGACATGGCATTTCTCAAGAGCTACGTCACATTAATGTATGTTCTTCAGTTAGTGTCCATTAGTCTATGTACTTTGCCTTTTAAATTCAATATGTTATATTATTCAATTTTATTGTAAATATTATGCCTCACCAACTAGTCCTCCATGGGTATGTGGCTGAGGGAGATCTTGGTCATAAAGACTTGACCTCTGCTCCTTCCCCATCTCCTTCACAGGTCCAGCCTCCACTACAGTCCATCAGGTGAGCCCTAAGTCCTCTATTGTCACTCTCTACTTTCCTCCTAGGCCACCTCATTCTAACCTTCGGTTACCATCCAGTCTAGACCTCCTATCTGAACTCCTGACCTATTACCCACGGTTCTTCACTCCCACCATAACTACTCTTGAATTTCTCAAAAGGACCTCAAACTCAGCACATGCATAACCAACTCGTAATTCTTCCCACCCTAAACCTACTCCTCTGCCAGGGGTCCCTCTCAAGAAGCAGGAACATCCATTTGGCTGCACAGCCAGAAACGTGGAAGCATTCCTAACATGGTCCTTTCCCCCACCTCCTTCCTTCCTTTAAATCCTGTTGATTTTACTTTCTCTTCAAGAATCTGCTCTTCCCCATCTTGCAACCATCTTCATCCCAGCAACTATCCTGTCACATTGCACAAGAACTCATCAACTGGCTCCCCACATTCACTCAGTCCCCATCAGTCTGTATGCTACACTGTAACCACAGTGATCTTTACAGATTGTAAATCTGATCACATTCTTCTGACCAGTTTTTTTAAAAGTAAAAACAAAAACCTTCTAGCCAACGTGAGCTTAGGTACAGCCCTTCCCTTTGGGAGAAAGTCAGTCCCCAATGCTAGCCCAAGCAACCCAGATGGAAACTCCAGGGTACTTTTGGACAATCCTGACTGTAGCAGCATCACTGCTATTATAATGTATCTGCATTATAATGTAACAGATACTATAATGTATCTGTTTGCTTAATTGTAATAGAAAACGCTGAGGCTTCATTACAGAGTCAGGCCCTGTCTACCAGCTTTACGTGTCTTATTTCATCTTCAGAGCACTCTATGGTGTAAGTTCAACCGTTCAGTTGAAGACGAGAGAAGTTACATAATTTGTTTCAGGTCATGTAGCTTGTAAGTGATGTAGTCTGGACTGTTTAGAAACCAAATAATCTGACTCCAGAGTCCTTACTTAGACGCCTACTCTGCCAAAATGCCTTTTCACATCTGGACTCCCCATCAAATCAAAGAGCCCTTCAGAAGAGGGCCTTTGTTTTTCTCACATTTGATATCTGAGTGCCTATTTGTGCAGGTATTTGTGCCAGGTGCTGACCAAAGAGTTACGAACAAGACAGCGTCTTTGCCATTACAGAACTTAAAAATAGTAGAGAGAGGCAGACGTTAAACAGAAAGCATTACCTAATTTAATAGTGACAAAAATTACAAAGGGGAAGGCAGAAGGTGTTCCGAGAGTGACCGAGAAAGGATCTAACCCAGACTCGGGGAGTCAAGAGGCAGGCCGAGGCCCGTCTCAAAAGCGCTGCGTGAGAAGTGGCAGGAAGGAGCCCACTGGAGCGTGTCAGACTCCTGAGCTTGCAACCCGACACAGGACACGCTGGGTAAGCGCCTGAGGCGTCAGCTGACCGAAAAGGCGGGTGGCTGAGCGGGCAAGTGGAAACGGATGGCGGGATTGACCTACGGAGCGGCGGGCAGGACCCCAGACACAGCCGGGGCGTCGAAGATAGGCGGCGCGGAGGCCTGATGCGGGATAGGGGCGGTTTTGGGAAGCAGCCAGGACCGCCCTGCTAAACCGCCCCACTCACCCTTCGCTCTACCGGCAGCGGGAGGCACCCACCCCGCGGAGGGAGAGCAACGCCCAGCCGCACGCGCGCCGGAAGTAGGGGCGGGGGACGCCCCTCTAGGAGCCCGGAGGACCGCAGCTCTGTGGCGGGCGCGGATCGGGTCTCGCGGGTAGGGGCGCGGGTCCGGCTCAGACCTGGCGGGGGCATCGCAGAATCCGAACGGTTGACGCGCTGCTGAAAGGGTGGGGAGCATAAGATACATATTAAATATAATTATATATTCGATATATTTTTTTAATATATAAAAATATACGTATATATCCAAACATATTTTTCCTCGTTCTGTCGCAGGCTGGGATACCATAGAGAAAATACCATCGAGAAAATAAACACCGAGAACCCATGATCTCTACATTCTGAGAGGAAGAGGAGCTGACCACGCTCACCGCAGACGTGCTGACTGCGAAGACGACAGTCCTAGGAGCTGCGGGAGGGCTGGGACGGGGACGGGTCCTGCCCAGGAATGCCGAGGACGCCAGGTGCTGCGGAGGGGTCCGGGTGGGGTGCGTGGCAGGAGAAGCTCGTAGGAATTTCGTCGTGGACTCTGCCCTCGAGCTGCGCATGGCCGCGTGCTGGATGCTGACACAGGAGGAGAAGCGCCACGGGTTTCCCGCGTAGGAAGCGGCAGGAGCCAAGACACAGCGGGGCGGGGTTCAGGGCAAGCTCGGAATTGGCCCAACATCTTGGCTGGCCAGAAACTAGGCCAAGGGGCTGGTTAGAGTGAGTTACGTTGTGGAGAGTGTCAAATACCAGGCTCACGTGTTAGCAATGCATTGAATCATCAGTGCAGGCTATTCACATATAACATGGCTAGAATGGTGTTCAGGGCGGTGTCTGTACCGTATAGAGTGGATTAAAGGGCAAAAGAGATGAAAGAATACAGGTGACACATGAATTTAGCAAAATGTAATAATCTGTGAAAATATGATTGAAAATAGGGCAAGGCATGACATCGCCTCCAAGGGAGGTCTTTTGGAAAATAAACGGGATTGTGAAATAGTAACGTTTTGGAATGGGGGAGGAAAAGGAGTTCGAGAAGAGGAGCTACTTACGGAGCGCCCAGATGGTTCAAACATCATAAAAGCAGCGGTGTTTCAGGAGAGGGAACAGGTGACTAGCAGATGCTGCAGAGAGCCGAAAGAAGGTGAGAACTAAGCTGATGGTGGAATTAGGGGGAATGACAGAGGAGGGCAAGAGAGAGAGATGTTACCTGTGGACTCTCCTTTCCAGTGGTTCAGAAGAGTTGGTAAGACTGAAAATAGACAATAATCTCTTTTGAGAATTGTGATACTGCAAGAAAGGAAAAAGGATATTGGTTGAACTAAGCAACCGAATTTAAAGTATTCTTTTTTTCAAGGGTAGTGGAGAGCTAATTTCTAGAAAAGAAAAGGTAAAGTTTAGTAGGCGCTAGAAATTGAAGATGGAAGAAAAGAGATACCGCTGATGGGGAGGGAATGAGACCAGATAGGCTGGTGAAGTTGTTTGTTTCAGAAAAGAAGGAAGTGATTTGTTCCTGAATAGGAGGAAAGTGGAGGGTGAGTGAGGACAGAAATACTGCAAGAGAGAGAGGAGAAGTTGAAGATGTTTGTGTCAGATGATTCAGACCACAAAGGTGGTACAGTTGAGCCAGATATTGAAGAATGTTATGACGGCCAATGACTGGAAGAGACGACTTCAAGTTATGTTCTGTATCTACCATCCAATATGGAAGCCATTAGCCATACATGGCTATGTGTAGGAAAGCAGCCTGTTGCATGACAAGAGTAATGCCATCTTGAAGTGAAACATCATAATAACCAGTGTTTGACTCTTGCATACCAAGGCATTCCCCCAGCAAGGTCAAGAAACAATGCCTATAACATAGATAACCCCTCATCAAGAAACAGTATCTGTAGCATAGAAACCCCCTCGTAAAGATCCTGATCTAATTTTCCCACTGGTCGGAGTTTTGCAAGAGGGTCTCAGACATGACCAGCTGCACATGTTTTACCAAAAAAAAAAAGCTTGCTATAGAAAGAATAATTCCCGCAGGGCAGGTATGGGGATCCACCATCTTAGGTCCCTTTGTCCCTACCAAATGTTTCCTTCTGAGAAACTGCATTTGTCAGCTCAGCTCTCTCAACCTCTGGGAGTAGGTTTACATATACTTTCTCACTTGATATACGGCTGATAGGAACTGAGGAAGTAAAATTTTCATTTCATTGAATTTTAATTAATTTACATTTAAATTGCCACATGGGATTAGTGGTTCCATACTGGACAGTGAAGCTAGCCTATACTGGTTAAAAAGAACCCAATGAGTGAAATGAACAAAGTAAACATTAGCAGTTTCTAATGAAGCAGATAAAATGAGTGGCCCCCCCCCAAAAAAAAAAGACTGTAAAATTGTCTTCTATATAAAAAGCCCATAAGATTTATATACAGAACATACTCAATTTGTTCATTCCCTAAAAAGATCTAGCAACACACTTTTTAATGTAAGTACTCAATTTCCCCATTTTTAATGAACAGATGAATACCAATATTTGTTAACACTGTGGGGTGGGGAGGGGAGAGTGATATATACCTAAGAAAATTAGCGACTTCATCAATAATAAACATTTATCTATCATTTATTTATTTTCTTTTAAAAAATGTATTAACATCTGAATAATGCATGGGCTTTAGATAATGAAGTATCAATTTTGGTCAACTAATTTTGACAAATATGTCGTATCAATGAAAGATGTTAATAAAGAGAAATGAGTGTGAAGGTATATGGGATGTCTCTGTACTATCTATCTTTGCAATAATAGATAAATTGACTTTTAAAATATCTTAATAAAAAGAAGGCAGGAATAGGGGAACAAGAGAACAGATACCTTGTCTGCCCTTCTTTGCTGTGGGGCTTCAGTAACCTGTTACACTTACACACCATATCTTCTGTATCTCTTATCTGCTCTTTTTCATTTTTGTTTCTCATTTGCATATTTTACTACCTATTTTTCAGATCACTAATTCTTTCTTCAGTGATAATGAACTTTTAAACATATCCCTTGAGTTCTCAATTTCTGTAATTGAATTCTTTAATTCAGAATTTCTTTTTGGTTCAAGTTCATATCCATTATTTTGTTTTATTTTATTTATTTTTTGAGATAGGGTCTCACTCTCTTGCCTAGACTGGAGTGGAGTGGCGTGATCTCAGCTCACTGCAACCTCTGCCTCCTAGGGTTAAGCAATTCTCCAGTCTCAGTCTCGCTGGGATTACAGGCGCAGGCCACTACCACCTGAATGATTGTTTATATTTTTAGTAGAGATGGGCTTTCACCATGTTAGCCATGCTGGTCTCGAAGTCCTGACCTCAAATGATCCACCTGCCTCGGCCTCCCAAAGTGCTGGGATTACAGGCGTGAGTCACCACGCCCCGCCCATTTTAGAAAGATTTTTATGGTAACACACACATGCCATTAAATTTACCATTTTAACCATTTTTAAGTGTACACTTCTGTATTCGTCCATTTTCACGCTGCTGATAAAGATATACCCGAGACTGGGCAATTTACAAAAGAAAGAGATTTAACTGGACTTACAGTTCCATGTAGCTGGGGAGGTCTCACAAACATGGTGGAAGATGAAAGGCATGTCTCACATGACAACAGCAAGAGGGAAAATGACAGCCAAGCAAAATGTGTTTCCCCTTATCAAACCATCAGATCTCATGAGACTTACTCACTTCCACCAGAACAGTATGGGGGAAACTACCCCCATGATTTAATTCTCTCTCACCGGTTCCCTCCCACAACACATGGGAATTATGGGAGTACAATTCAAGATGAGATCTGGGTGGAGACACGGAGCCAAACCATATCAACTTCAGTGGCATTAAGTGCATTCACAATGTTGTACAACCTTCACAAACATCCATCTCCAGAACTTTTTCATCTTCCCAAACTGAAACTCCATACCAATTAAACAGTGATTCCCCATTTCTGCCTCTCCCAAGCCCCTGGCAACCACCATTCTACTTTCTGTCTCTATAAATCTGATTACTCTTAAGTACCTCAAATAAGTGGGATCATACAATATTTGCCTTTTTGTGATTGGCTTATTTTACTTAACGTCTCCAGGTTTATCCATGTTGTAGTATATGTCAGATTTGTCTTTCTTTTTAGGGCTGAATAATATACCATTGCATGTATATACCACGTTTTATTTATCCATTCATCTGTTAATGGACACTTGGGTGGCTTTGACCTTTTGGCTATTTTGAATAATGCTACTGTAAGAGTACCTTTAATCCATTTTTAATTTCTGTATATGGTGTAAGGCAAGAACCCAACTTCATTCCATTGTATGTATCCAGTTTTCCCAGTATCATTTCATGAAAAGGCCACCATTTCCACCATTGAATGGTCTTAGCACCCTTGTTAAAAATCAATTGACCATATGTGTGAGGGTTTACTTCTGAGTGCTCTATTTCATTTGTCTGTATGTCTATTCTTATGCCAGTATCACACTGTTTTTATAATTGTAGCTTATATAATGAAATCAGGAATTAAAGTCTAATAAGTCATTCTAAAAATAGCTTCTGGTTTTCTGTCAAATTCTTCTCAATCTTGTCTTTTATGTCCCCAAACAGTATTTTAGCCAAATCTAACTATCCTAACATAAGAAACTCCAGTGATTCTACTTCTATCATCAGTTGTTTCTGCTGGTTGTTCTTATCTCGTTTGCCAGGTTATCTTTTATCAGGAAGTTCCATGAAAAACTGACGTGGAAATAATTTGAAGTTACTCCTCTTCTTTATTTTATTTTATTTTTTGAGATGGAGTCCCGCTTTGTTGCTCAGGCTGGAGTGCAGTGGCGCGATCTCGGCTCACTGCAAGGTCTGCCTCCCACCATTCTCCTGCTTCAGCCTCCTAAGTAGCTGGGACTACAAGCACCTGCCACCATTCCCGGCTATCTTTTTTTTTTTTTTTTTTTTTTGTTGAGACGGAGTTTCACCATGTTAGCCAGGCTGGTCTGGATAGCTCTCCTCTTCAGCCTCCCAAAGTGCTGGGATTACAGGGGTGAGCCACTGTGCCCGGCCGAAGGTACTCCTAGAAAGAATCATTGTTTGCCTCTGCCATATATCTGGGAGCTCCAGTAATTGTAGGTCATCACAAACCAGTTTTAGGGACTGAGATTTTTCTGGGTCAACCAGATGACTTGCGGTTGGGCTACAGTCTGTGGAAGGGCTGGTTTACTAGAAGTTCACCTTTATTCCTAGAATATAGTTGCTTTTCGGTATAATTCCAAGTACCAAGGTCCCAACCCTTAGTCTCGGATTCCAGCTTTCTTCTCTCTAGTCATGTGAGGTATCAAAAATGCCATTCAGTACCCTCAGCTGCCTCTTCCAGATAAGCAAATAATCTGAAAGTGACAGCCCACTAGATGCTTTGGTTCATCTCACTGGACTTAGATCATTTCTTAGATCTTGTTCTAGTATTCTGTACTACCTTGACAGTTCTAATGCCTTTCAGCTGATTTTCATATTTTTTATGGATTTACTGGTTGTCCTTAAGGGAAGTGTGATCCACATTACTCACTCTACCAATATTGGAAGCTGAGTTCTGTGACTTTAATTTTCCCCTAAAAGATAGTATCTTTTGAAAAATAATAAGTTTTTTATTTTAATGTAGTCCGACTGAACTTTCCTTTTTACATATATTGGGCTTTATTATCTTTTTTAAAGATTTATTTCCCTACTCTGAAGTCATAAATATACTTTCACATATTTTCTTCTACAAATTTTACAAAAGGTTTGCTTTTCTTCCATGTATTTAATATACTTGCTATTTGCTTTGTGTGCAGTTATGAGGCAGAGATCTATAATAACTATTTCTAGATGAATAATTATCCATTAATCACTTACTGAATTGTCCTTCTTATCCACACTGGTTTTCATGCCAGCTCATTCACCTACATTATTCATCTTTGATCCCACATATAGTGTTATGATGGAGATGGCTATAGGCTATTCCATTCATCTATAAAGTTAGCATCATAAGAATGATTAAGAATGCATGAACACTACAAGTCACTCAGTATTGCTTACCAATCTTAGGTTTTTCTAATAAGCTCACCTTTGCACAAAGTTTATTTCAAGCCATCTTCTCAAGCATTATTCTCCTCACCCCTCATTCTTAAATGATGATATAACCTCCTTCTTCCCAATGAATTGGAACATCCTCAGTTTCCCACTAACCTACCTGAGCTTGCACTCATTCTCTCCTATCATCTTAATTAGCGTAGGGGAAGGGCCACTCATATCTAAACACTTATTCTTCCACTTGTACCTTGGATCCCATCTCCTTCCCCATCAATCATATGCCATCAACAGTTCATTCTCTTCCTGTGTTATCTACTCTCTCTCCTGGATTCTTCCTGCTATCTTTTACACATTTACACATTACATATCTTTCCTATCTTAAAAATAATCAAGCCACCAACCAAGCAAATAAACCATCCCTAAACTCCACTATTATCCTATTTCTTACTTTCTTTTATTCATAACTGACTTGTTGAAGTTGGTCTATGCTGACATTCTCCATTTCCAGATATCCCATTTTCTTCTCATGCTGGTTCTCTTCAAAGTTTGTTTTTTATGAAGAGGTGTTGGATTTTGTCAAATGCTTTTTCTGCATATTTTGTCCTTTATTCTGTTGATATGGATTTGGTTGATTTTTAAACTGATGCTCAGATGGATCCCTGGGATAAATTCCACTTGATTGTGGTAGAAAATCCTTTTTTATATGTTACCAAATTCAGTTTACTAGTATTTTGTCGAGAATAAGAGATAATGGTCTGTAGTTTATGTTTCTTGTGATGTATTTGACTGATTTGGGTATCAAAGTAATACTGGCCTCATGAAATGAGAGGAAGATGTTCCTTCCTCTTGTTTTGGGGCAGGGGAGAGTTTGTAAAGAACTGGTATTAATTCTTCTTTAAATGTTTGGTAGAATTCACCAGTAAAGCCCTTGCACCCATTCTCTCCTATCATCTTAATTAGCATAGGGTTTTTCCTTGTGTGTCTTTTTTTTTTTTTAAATTACTAACTCAATCTCTTTATTATACATCTATTCACATTTTCTACTTCTTCTTTAGTCAGTTTTCTGTCTCCAGGGCATGTCAGAGACCTTCACAGCAGCTCCTCCCATCACAGGCCTTGGGGCCTAGTAGGAAAAAATGATTTTGTGGGTGGGGCCCAGGGCTCCCCTGCTGTGTGCAGCCTAGGGACTTGTTGCCCTGCGTCCTAGCTGCTCCAGCCAAGGCTGAAAGGGGCCAATGTACAGCTCGGGCTGTGGGTTCAGAGAGTGCAAGCCCCAAGTCTTGGCAGCTTCCACGTGGTGTTGAGCCTGTGGACACACAGAAGTTAAGAATTGAGGTTTGGGAACCTCTGCCTAGATTTCAGAGGATGTATGAAATGCCTGGGTGTTGAAGCAAAAGTTTGCTGCAGGGTCAGAGCCCTCATGGAGAATCTCTGCTAGAGCAGTGTGGAAGGGAAATGTGGGGTTGGAGTCCCCACACAGAGTCTCCAACGAGGAACTGCCTAGTGGAGCTGTGAGAAGAGGGCCCCTGTCCTCCAGACCCCAGAATGTTAGATCCACTGAAGGCTTGCACCATGCACCTGGAAAAGCTGCAGACACTCAATGCCAGCCTGTGAAAGCAGTCAGGAGGAGTGCTGTACCCTGCAAAGCCATAGAGGCAGAGCTGCCCAAGGCCATGCGAGCCTACCTCTTGCATCAGTGTGCCTTGGATGTGAGACATGAAGTCAAAGGAGATCATTTCAGAGCTTTAAGATTTGACTGCCCTGATGGATTTCAGACTTGCACAGGGCCTGTACCCACTTTGTTTTGGCCAATTTTTCCCATTTGGAATAGGTGTATTTACCCAGTGCCTGTATCCCCATCATATCCAGGAAGTAAGTAACTTGCTTTTGATTTTACAGGCTCACAGGCAGAAGGGATTTGCTTTGTTTCAGACTTTGGATTTGGACTTTTGGGTTAATGCTGGAATGAGCTAAGACTTTGGGGGACTGTTGGAAAGGCATGATCATGTTTTGAAATGTGAGGACATGAGATTTGGGAA
>NW_012101421.1:4594776-4597883 GCF_000951045.1 Mandrillus leucophaeus
CTGTCTCTGTCATCTTCAAAATTAGCAGTGTTTCTGGGGATAGCATTGTCACAATTCTTGTTAGTTTTCCATAGATTTTAAGAGAATCCATACGATTAGGCACAAGGATTCTCTATAGATCCTTCCTGGATAACCCAATTTCTATCCTGGAGTCTGCTGAAATAGTTAATTGGATCCACAAATCACACCTAATCGCTTCACCAAAACATTCGTCCCAGTGCTGTCTCCAGAGCATGCTATCTGAGATAGGCTGAGAAATTTCCAAATCATCAAATGATTTTTGCTTAACAGTTTCCTCCTCAGTGTATCTCTTTCCTCTCATATTTTACCATAAGAAGGAAGGAAAAGACAAGCTACACCTTCTACCCGTTGCTTGGAAATATCCTCAGCTAAATACTCAAGTTCATCAGTTACAAGTTCTACTTTCCACCCAATAGCACAGCATGATTCAGCCACATTTCCGCCACTTCTAACAAGGATTGCTTGTTCTCTAGTTTCTAATACATGTTCCTTCTTTCATCTGAGATCTCACCAGAAGTATCTTTAACGTTCATTATTTCTAGCAGCATTCTCTTCATGGCAATATATGTGTTCTCTAAAATGTAACTTTCTCTACTGTCCTCTTTACTTCTTTCTGAGCCCTTACCAGAATCACCTTTAATCCTCCTATTTCTACAATCTCTTCAAGGCTTTTTCTATTAAGAATTTCAAAACTCTTCCAGCTCAATCACTTACTCAATTCCAAAGCCACATCTATATTTTTAGATATTTGTACATAGCACCCCACTTCTTGTACCACAAACAAGATGGCATAATACAATAGAAATGTATTCTCTCATAGTCTGGAGGTTAGAAGTGCAAGATCAAGGTGCCAGCAGGGCCATACTCTCTCTGAAGGCTCTAGGGAAGTGTCTGTTCCATCCCATTGTCTGAGCTTCAGGTTGCTGGCAACCATTGGCATTCCTTGCCTTTTGGATGCATTACTCCAATCTCTGCCTCCATCATCACATGCATTCTCCTGTCTGTCTCCTCTGTGTCTGAATTTGCCTATCTTATAAGAACACCAGTCACTGGATTAGGGCCCACTCTAATCCTTTATGACCTTAACTTGATTATATCTGCAAAGGCCCTGTCTTAGGTCATTCAGGTTGCTATAACAAAAATATCATAGCCTGAGAAGCTTAAAAACAACATAAATTTATTTCTCATAGTACTGGGGGCTGAAAAGTCCAAGATCAAGGCACTGACAGGTTTGGTGTCTGGAGAGGGTCTGCTTCCTGGTTCATAGACAGCCATCTTCTCACTGTGTCCTCATATGGCAGAAAGCCTTGCAGTGCTCCAAGTCCTATTTCATAAAGACAATTAATTCCACTCATAAAGGCTCTGCCCTTATAACCTAATTACCTCCCATAGGCCCACGTCCAAATACTATCACATAAGGAGTTACAATTTAATATATGAATTTTTGGGGGACATAACATTCAGCCTACAGCAGACCCTATTTTCAAGTAAAGTTACATTCACAGGTAATGTAGGTTAGGGCTTGAACCTATCTTTTAGGGGGATACAATTCAATCCACAACAATGTGATAAGTATAAACCAAGATTTATTTAAACCACTGTGGGCCAGAAGCAGTGGCTCATGCCTGTAATCCCAGCACTTTGGGAGGCTGAGGTGGGTAGACTGATTGAGCCCAGGAGTTCAAGACCACCCTGGGCAACATAGTAAGACTCCGTCTCTACAAAAAAGTAGAAAAATTAGCCAGTCATGGTGGCATGCACCTATATTCCCAGACACTTAGGGGGCTGAGGTAGGAGGATCACTTAAGCCTAGGAGGTTGAGGCTGCAGTGAGCTGTGATCACACCACTGCACTCCAGCCTGGGTAACACAGTGATACCTTGTCTCAAAAAAAAAAAAAAAAAAAAGGAAGAGAACCATATCTCAAAAAAAAAAAAAAAAAAAAAATAGGGACAGAGAAGGTAACCACCATTTATAAAAAGAGAGAGAGAGAGAGACAGGTGGAGAGACAGACATAGAAGGCAAGCAACACTTACTGAAAAAAAAGAAAGAAAACACACACACACACAAAACACCATGACATGCCTTTCAGTTACTTAACAGATAAAGATTTTTCAAGGTGAGGCCAATGACCTCACTGATTAAAAACAAAGGGAATTATCTGACCTGAACTGAACTTTAAAGATCTTGGGGAATTATAGTATTTCTTGACACAAGGCCAGTCACTTCTGTCAAAGTGAACCTTGGGAACTGTGATTATACTGGCCATTATTTTCTTTTCTGAATCAGAGTTTTCAGCACTGGTTCTGATTTTTAGGAAGTCAGTGTGAACCAGACATGCACACTGACATGTCAAAGATGTCTTATTACCCATAATTTAAAGATCTTATTCACAACAAACATGTTAATACTTGTTAATATTTATTTCAGCAGCAGTCTACTTGTTAATATGAGCAAAAGGCAAGTTAATTTTTAATGTGGCTTCACAATTTTGACTTCCTTTTTTTGTTCCAGAACTGGAAATTGATTTTTAAACTGAAATCCCTTCCTTGTGAAAATTGTTGCATAGTCTAACTATCAAAGAAAATTAATTTCCAATACAATACATGATAAACAAAAGTCCACATGTAGGTCTTTATGTTCATTTCTCTGAGGAAGAAGTTTGCAGTTTTCATCCTTTTTAAAATAAATTTACTGTCTCAAAAAGATTGAGAACCACTGCTCTAGAACGTATACCTAAGTTAGACATATGTTAATACATATGTTTGTTTGACCTAGTTTCCCCCAAGTGAAATGAGAAATAGAATTCAGGTAGAATATTGGTGGGGGCCTATCAGTTTCATTCTTGAAAATTTATATCACTCCCCATGCCTGTATTATCACTCCTAATCTCTCTGGAAACCCTTCATTTCCATTTACTTACGGACCATAGTTGGCTCTAGATTTGTTTTGGCCAGTCCAGCAAACAAACTCCAAGTTAGCTCATCAAACTCACACACAGAAAGCAACATCTCTGGCAAGACTCCACAAAGCTACAAATCTAACATAATCAGAAAGAATGGTTTGGCTTCCTTGGTCAAACACCCA
>NW_012101421.1:4598603-4602867 GCF_000951045.1 Mandrillus leucophaeus
TGTTTCTTCCTTCTCTCATCTTCTTATCATCTAACACAATATGTGGTAATAGTTAACTATATATGTCAGTATTTAAGTTATAGGACATGAAAGAAGGAGTGTTATCAGCTAGGAGCAGAATGAATGCCATTCATGGGCCAAAAAAGACTATTTTCCTCTTTTGGGAAATGGTTAACATGTTAATAGTTATGTGATAGTAGGGTTATGTAAGGTGGAAGCACAACTTCATTATCATCATAATTTGGAGAATTAAAGCATGGCTCAAAGAAACATGTATGGTACTAAGTTGACAAGGGGCAGACCATGATGCTTTTATAATGTGTCATCTTGCCTAGAGTGCACTAGTTTTCCTAGGATTATTTTATGTTTACAGTTTGGGTGGGCCAAAAAGGCAATTTTTGGGAGATGTGTAATGTGGAAAGGAAATAGTAGCCATTTGTAATTCACATATGTTGTTGCTGACTGGTGACACACTTAACTGACTCATTTTGTTGCAGCTTGGCCTGCAATTACTCTACCATCCTCTAGATCCTCCTTCAGCTTCTCCAACTCCTGGCCTATGTATGTGTTTTTATGACAAACAGTCCCAGCTTCTGAAGGATACCCTCACCTTCAAGCTCAAAGGCAACAAGAACTAACATGGATTTCAGTCCATTTTCATGAGGTTCTAGTTTGTACTTGTGACTTCCAGGCTGACCCTGACTTCTTCCATTTTACTTCCATCTTCCTTTCTGACTACTCTGCCAACATCAAATTCCAGCATCAGACACAACAGCATTATAAGACTGCCTAACCAGCTCTCATAATTGTGCAAGCCAATTCTCTTTAACGAATCCATATATACATGTACATATATTTAATTACTTGTTGTGTGTTTCTGGTTGAACACTGACTGATATATCAGGGATAAAGAAGGTCATTTCATCATGAAAAAGGAGTCAATCAAGAGGCATAACAGGCTGGGCATGGTTGGTCACACCTGTAATCCCAGGACTTTGGAAGGCCAAGGCAGCCAGATCACCTGAAGTCAGGAGTTTGAGACCAGCCTGGCCAACATGGTGAGACCCCGTCTCTACTAATAAAACAAATACAAAAATTAGCTAGATGTGGTGGCACGCACCTGTAGCCCCAGCTACACCGGAAGCTGAGGCACAAGAATAGCTTGAACCCATGAGGTGGAGGTTGCAGTGAGATCATGCCACTGTGTCACAGGATACTTTGGGTGTTGCTTTTCTGGTCAGAAACCTCTGTGGCCAGTGGTACCTTTGCCTGAGTTTTGCTTGGGCCCACTGGGATTGTTCTGCCCACTCAGGCTGCGCTTGGCTAATGCTACCAGCCTGGATCTCACCCCTGCCAAAGGCGAGCCAGCTGTGGAGCAGCAAGGGGTGTGTGAGCAAGAGAGTGTGGGGTCTGGCCACTGCACAGAGTCAGGCACGCTGGCTGCAGCAGGGTGGGCAGCTCCAGGTGCTACTATGGGTCCTGGCTCACTGTGAGGCTTTGACTGGACTAAGTACACCGCGGTGGTGCCCAGAAGCTTGGAGACTCCAGGAAGTGCAGGGCCCCAAAGGGAGTCACAGTTCTGGCTCAGGAGCTTCCTGGTCTGGGCTCCCCGAAGGGCCACAGCTCTTCTCTCCTTTGCCTGCAATGTGGTGAGCAAGGGGCATGTTTCAGCCCTGTTTGTGTTATAGCTCTTTCAGCCCCACTATTCAGCAGGTCTCAAGTTTTTGTCCAGCATCCAGAAAGAATGAGGTAGGCAGACAAGTGGAGGCTGAGCAAAGTGAAGAGGAGCTTTACTGAGCAACAGGATAGCTCAGAGGAGACCCTGGAGTGGGCAGCTCCTTTCTGCAGGCAAGACATCCTGTTGTCTCTGCAGCTGTCAGCAGAAAGAAGGCCCTGGAGTGGGTAGCTCCACTCTGCTGGCAGCTTGTCCCATCATCTCTGCAGCTCTCAGCAAAGAGGAGGCCCTGAAGTAGGTAGCTCCTCTCTGCAGGTTGGTCCTCCTGTTGTCTCTGCAGCTCTCAGCAGAAAAGAGGCCCTGGAGTAGGTAGCTCCCCTCTGCTGGCAGGTCTTCTCCCCAAGTCTGGCTGAGTCCAGGGACTTTTACGGGCCTCAGAGAGGAAGAAGTGCATGCTGATTGGTCTATGGGCAGATCCAAGAAAAAGCACCACCAGTTCCCTCTCCAGTCAGGGGGACTGGTGGCCTGGTCATTAGGCTTCAGGCCTTCCCTGGGGACTTGCCCCTTTCTGCCCCAGAGCATGTCGCCTCCTACTGCTTTCTATGGTGCCCAGAGAAGCACCTGTGGGGAGAAGCACCTGCAGGCCAATGCCAAACTGCCCTCGGCCTTCCCTCGGCCTCCCTCCTATGTTTGTCAGCACCCAAAGTCTGGAGGGGGCTGAGGCAGCAGAGGAATGGCCTGTCAGTACTGCCTCAAGTATGTGCACAACTGGCTGGGCTGCAACAGCACCCTGGCTCAGCCCCAACCTTGCTCCTAGATGGGAGCAGTCACCATGAGCAGGGCGAGGCCAGGCAGCAGAAGCAGATACCTCTAAGCCTGCTGAGGTGGGGGTGCCTTCCCAGGCCCATAGAGTGCAGAGATATCCAGGTTGGTCCACAGCCACAAGTTGGGTGGCTACAGCTGCACAAAGGAGGTGGGGGGATGCAGGCGGGGCTCCGGCCTGCTCCCAGCCTCCAAGAACATGGTCTGTAGCAAGGACTCGGGTGGCTGCAGTTGGACCTGGGAGGGTGGGGCTCCTGCCTGCTCCCGGTCTCCAAGAACACAGGGAGGCTCAGCCAGCAGCCATCACTTGGGCAGTTGCAGCTATGCCCGGGGAGCTCCCACCCACCAACTTGGAAGGAGCTGGGCTCCTGCTTGACCCCATTCCCTCTGGCTCTGTGAAGCTCACAGCACGGGCAGAGCCTCCCAGCTGCAGCCAGCATCTTGGCAGTGGCCACTCCAGATGGTCCAGATGGCCCACCATTGCCATCAACAACACTCCAGCCTGGGCAACAGAGTGAGAGACTCCATCTCAAAGAGAAAAAGGAAAAGGAATAATAATTCTAAACATTTATGCAAATTGTGAGCTTCAAAATACATAAAATTAAAACTGATAGAATCACAAGGAGAATAGACAAAACCACAATTATTGACAGAGAATTCAATACTCATCTTTCAATAATTACTTTTAAAATTAGTAGAAAATCAGCAAAGCATATAGTAAACTTCAGTAATACCATTAATCAACTAATAATAATCAAATAGTCGACCCAACGGCAGCAGAATATATTAATATATCCTTCTCAAATGTGCATGGAACATTTATGAAGACAGACCATGTTTGGGGCCATTAACGAGTCTCAATAGATTTTAAAGAATTCAAGTCATACACAGTATGTTCTTTGACCACAATAAAATTAAATTAGAAAGAAATATCAGAAAAATCTCTAGAAACCCCCCAAATATTTAGAAACTGAAAAAATCCAAGTTCAAAGTATTCTGAACTGAATGAAGACAAAAACACAACACATCAGAATTTGTGAGATGCTGCTAAGGCTGTACTTAGGGGAAAATTTATAGCACCGAAGTTCTATAACACAAAATAAGAAATATCACAAATCAGAGACCTCAACTTCCACTTAAAGTAACCAGAAAAAAAGAAAAAGGCAAATTAAACCCAAAGCAAGGAGAAAAAAGGAAATAAAAGGGGCAGAGTGGAAATTAATAGACCAGAAAATGAAAGACAATTTTTAAATAAATGGAAAGCTGGTTCTTTGTAAAGATAAAAATGACAAACCTCTGGCCTATCTGACAAGGGCAAATGGGAGAAGATACAAATTACTAAGAGCAAGAATGAAAGAGGTAACATCACTGTAGATTCAACAGATACAAAAAGGACAAAGTAATATTATAAACAACTTTATGCCAACTTATACAAAATTGGCTGATTCTTTAAATGATACAAAATACTAAAGCTTACCCTAGAAGAAATATATAACCTGAATAGCACCATATCTATTAAAGAAACTGAATTTGTTAAAGTCTGGAGGGGGCTGAGGCAGCAGCTACCACTTAGCCACCCACTATTTTCTGAAATCTCTTCTTTCCCCACAGGACAGGTTAATCCAAGTCACACGTCTCATTGGTCTCAAACCAGAAATGAGATCCTAACTTCTCATTTCCTAAGATATTTATATGAACACAGCAATATCCTTTCCTACCCTGATTACCCCGCACCCTCCATTTCGGGTCCTTCTCACCCTGATCAAT
>NW_012101421.1:4603441-4609423 GCF_000951045.1 Mandrillus leucophaeus
AGCAGCAAGGGATCTGTCGCTGGCCAAGCAGGTCCCTGGCTAAGGCACTGCTAGGGACAGCTCGCGGGTTTTCGGGGGTTAATTCTCGGCAACCCTCCCTCACCTGATGCCCCGTCGCCGCCCTGCGCCTGCGCAGTGACGCACCATAGAGCTGAGCACTCCTCCCAGATTCCTAGAGCTGACAGAGCGATGGCGGGTTCGCCGGGTGTGAGGCTTCACAGCGGTCCGGTGACCAAGTCGAGGTACGGGTGATGTCGGCTCGTGGATAGCAGAGGAATTCCGGATGATCTTGCCTAACGAGCGGCCTCACAGCGCCGCCAGGAAACTGTGCGTGGTTTCTCGAGTCCTTGGAGAGTGAAGGCCCCCGGGGTCGCTCCTGGACACGGAGAGCCGATTGGTTCACGGCCTAGTGTTGGGTTTGTCCCCAGTCAGCCCTTGCTGGCCTTGGGTTCAACCGAATGAACGCCAGAAACTCTGTGGGGCGGGTGGAGTCACCAAGCGTGGTGCATCCACACAAATCAGCCTACCGTACTGGGAAAGAGCCACCTGAATTTGTGAGTGTTGGAAAAAGCAAAAGGGGAAGAAAAAAGTGTCATTTTTGGATAGGAAGGGCAGCGAATAACATAGTGTTAACCACTAGAATTCATTGTAAAATTTCCCCCTCTGCGTTATCTTTACAGTTACACCTTTTTTGGGTAGCATTAACCCCTAATTTTGTTTGAACATCTCTAGACTTGGAATGGGGAATGTGTGTCTTAAGTGGGTTAATCCCTGGTTCATCGATGATGAGGAGGAAGCCTAATACATTCTGAGAGAAAAGCAACTGGAAGTCAAATGAGATTTTTTGTTTTCTCCTTCTATCTTGAGGATTTTTCTGGTGGTCTAGTCTCAGAGATTACATCTGTAGTCAGCACAATGATTCCCTTCCAAGCCCAGTGGTGCCCAGTTGCCTCCAGGTCCCAGACCTTTATGTGGACAAGAAAAGCTTACAGAGGAAATGGTAATTCTCCACTTGCACCCTGAGGTGTCCAGTTGCAGCCCATGGAGATCCAGTTCAATTATGAATCTCAGGAACACCACCTTCTGTCAGGTGAGAGGCAGGGTATTACGTCTTTCTTAGTGGCTTTGGCGGGGTGGGGAGGATGAGGGGGTGTCACCCTGTGCTAGTGTCTTCAAATGATCCCCCTTAACTCTGTTAGGCACTATTACCTCTTTAGTGTACCAAGCATAGTCACGTGACTTTATTTCAAAATCAGGCAATCAAATTCTCATGCAGCTCTCTCCACTTTTTAAAGACCCCAAAGTCATTCATTTTTCCCTGTATAAAGACCTCATTGCTAATCTGTCAGTTTTGATCATTTCTCTTATCTACTGTAGGGGCATAGTTAAAAGTTCTGGAGTCTGACAAACTAGATTCAAACAGTAGTTTTGTCACTTAGCTAGCTCCAGTAAGTTACTCATATATTTTACGATTCTGTTTCCTCACTTTTCAAGTGTATAGTAATTCATACCTTGAAGTTATTTTGAGATTTATATCTATGTATTACTCCAGAATAAAGAACCCCAAAATTTAGTGACCTGAAACATCAGACTTTTTAAATCACATTACTTCTTATGGTTCTGTAGGTCATCAACTTGAGCTGGGTTCACCTGGTCAATTTTTTTTTCTCTTGATCTTTTCTGGGGTCATTTATGCAGGCATCTCAGGGCTGACTCTTCTGGGGCCAGAGTCTAAGATGGTTTCAATCACATTGTCTCAATGTCAGACTGTTGGTGCTGGCTATGGCTTGAGTCCACATATCTTCAGCAGGTGACCCTGGACTTTTTTGCAGGACAGCTTGTTTCCAGTCAAAGAGAAGGCAAGCTCTCCAATACCTAGCACTTTTCATACCTATGTTTGTGTTTCATCTGTTAATGTCTCATTGATGAAAGCAGGTCATATGACCAGTTCTGAAGTCATTGTAGAAGGAAACTACACAGGGATATAGGTACTGGGAGATAGGATTCACTGGGGTACATTAATACTGTAACAGGCCAGGTGCAGTGGCTCACACCTGTAATCCCAACACTTTGGGAGGCCAAGGCAGGAGGAATACTTGAAGCCAGGAGTTCAGGACCAGCCTGAGCAACAAAGTGAGACCCCATTTCTACAAAAATTTAAAAAATTAGCCAAGCATAGTGGTGTATGTGTGCCTGTAGTCCCAGCTATTTGGGAGGCTGAGGTGGGAGGATTGCTCGAGCCCAGGAGTTCAGAGGCAGCAGTGACGTATGATTGCACCGCTGCACTCCAGCCTGGGCGACAGACTAAAATCCCGTCTCCAAAGAAACACCAAAAAAAAAAAAAAACTAAACAAGATCCTTAATGTAAAACTCTGAGCACAGACTTTGCTTACAGTAATTCTTTATAATTGGTAGCCACTATTATTTTAAGTAAGATAATTTTGATCTCAACTTTTTTCAGGTGTCCTGTAGGGTCTCATTTCCGCATCACGTTACTTCTTTTTGGTTTGTCCTCTTATTGCGCTGTTTTTCCTATGAGTCACCTTCCATTGTCCCTTTTTTCACTCTAGATCTTCTGCTTCTTTTCAGTCTTGGAGCGTCTTTATTTTATTTTACTTAGTTTTTCTCTCCTATATCTAGAGCTTGTCATTCCTTAATAATCTATTCCAAGACATCTAGCTCTTATCTTTCCTGAGAATCACTGGAGAATTGGACCTCTTCCTTGCAGTTTTACATAAATTGATATACTTAGTCCTTGTGTTTATGTCTCTTAGAATATGTATAAAATAACATTTTATTATAGAGAAATACAGTTATACTAAAGTCAATTTGTAAAGAATAGGAGAACACAAAACAAAATTTAAATAACCTTCAGCTCCACCCTCTAGAGATAGTCACTGCTAACATTAATATATCCTGAAAATCATTCATTTAATTCACCAAATATTTATTATTGATAAATGTTTACTAATAAGATCATACCTTATTAATTACTAGCCATATAATATCAGTTATTAAGGGTTTCCTCTGTGCCAATAACTGTTCTAAGTGCTGGCGATATAGCAGTGAGCCGAACACACAAAGCCTTTGCTGTCAAAGTGCTTACATGCTAGTGGAGGAAAGGAGAAAATAAATGAAGGCTCATTATATTATTAGATAATGATAATGGTTATGGAGAAATTAAACCAGGATATATCAGTCAGGATTCTAGCAGGAAGCAGATGGCTCATTCCAGTGCAGTAATTCGGAGTTTCATGAAGAGGATGGGGATGATTACAGAAGTCAGCAAGGGATGGAGAACAGCTATAGATCAGACAACACTGGGGAGCAGTTACTACCTGTAGGTCTTCAGGGACCAGGGGAGAGATTGATTACCAGACCCTGGAAAGTACAGCTGTAGGTTTTAGCCATCTGATAGGAGCTCTGGCCTTTGCTAAAAGGCTCAGCTACTGGCCCAGCAAGGAGAGAGCCAGGATGTAGAGTGACCAGTTCATCCCAGTTTGCCTGGAATTTAGCACTGAAAGCCGCAATAGCCCCTTCAGTTTTAGGCAAACCAGTACAGTCAGTCACTCTACTATTTTCCCACTTGTGCCCAAACCTACTTGCATACCAGAGGGCATGGAACCCCAGGTGGTACAATCTGTCAACATCAATCTCCTGGTACAGAGCAGGGTAGGGCACAGAGCAGGGTGGAGAGTAGATCTGCAGAGGTAAAAGGAAAATATTCATTATAATCCACCACTTTTATCCTGCAGTATCTACCCCAACATAGCAGAATAACAAAGTCCCTTAAGCTGCCATTTAAATTCAAGTTGACATAATTAAATCATATTCCCACCGGAAACCTGGAATTTAACTCCCACTAGTGCCCTTCATATAAAATGGTGAGGGAAAGGGGGAAAAGGCATAATTAACATAAAGCATGATGGCTACTGTTTTTGCTATTCACAAAGCCTAAATTGATAATCCTAATTATCTTCTTCCATTACTCATTTTATATCTCCCTTACTCTCTGCCAGCACCTCGGTGGCATAAATTTCTTTACCTAGTCAAGTAATATAAAGCTGCTTTCCTGGATGATCTGAGTCCTCAGTAATCCTGCTTCTTTCAGGCTGCTTCAGTGTACCATTGACTAGGCCTACTAGACATGAGAGGACTAAGACGCATCCCATTGAATCCTCTTGAGTTCCAGACATACTCTTTCTATAAATGCCCTTCCTGTGTTGCAGCAACCAGTTCCCCTTTGGTAATTGAGATCAGTCATCCTGGACAGTAAAGTGATCCCTTCTATGTTGGTTCAGCAGCATGAGGATCCCAGAATGACCAGGAGACAGTTTCATCTTTGAAATTAACAAAATCATGACTTTGTTTCATGGTGGAAACATTTCTCCTTTGAGCATGAGCATGAGAACTTCAAACTCACCATGCCCACAATTCGGGGGATAGAAAGCAAAAGTAATACAAGCAAATTATTAGGTCTCTAATAAGAGGAACCATTCTCACTCTTCCTCCACCCTTGGTTCCTGTACCTGTGTATGTATTCTGGCCATGGTGAAAAAAACAATATTTATTGTCCTTTGATTTAAGGCATATATTGCATCTATATGACAGCACCCCAGACTTACAGGGTGTTGTGTTGTTGACATAACTCAGCCTTTAGCAGATAATTCCACATACTTTTTGATTAATGGGCATATGGCAAGACCTATGAATTACATGTATGTGAACTCACTGCTATACTTTTTTTCCTGAAAAATGAGTTACTTGGAGGCAACAGTATCGAATACTGTGGTAATAAACATAACCTTAAGTCAATGTAAATTTATATCTGGACTATGTATTTAATACTTTGTAAACAAATCGCTGCCCTCTTTTTGATAGAAGTGGTTCAGTGTAGTGAATCTGCCCCATTTCTAGGGAATGGTACCTTTTTAGGGGCTTGGTTTCGGTCTTGGCTGTTAGCTGCTTGGGCACATAGAAGTTGTGATAGGCATATCAGCCTTAATGAGGGGAGGTCCATATTGTTGAGCCCATATATAGTTCTCATTCCCACTGCCATGACTACTTTATACATGAGCCTGTTGGATAAGCATTGGAAAAGAGACTGGTTGACAGTCATAAAGTAGATCATCATATCTGTCTGACGGAAAGGCTTCTCCACAGTGGATGCCCTTTGGTGAGGATTCACATGCGACACAAATATATTCACATTCATTGCCTATTCTAGGAATTCCATCCTCACTCATACTTTTCCCCTAGAATCTTTGCTTCCAGTCCTCCAATCTTGTTCTTTCTAGGTACCTCCATAATCAAATAACCCATTAGTCACTACCCATTAATCAATATAAACATATCTTAGGCTATGTTACCTTTCGTGAAAACTGGACAACTAGATACATACGTAAAATTCTGCCCACTGGGAGGATTTGCCTGCACCAGCGTGTTTGAGGCCACTTCTGAGTAGAGGTGTAAGTGAAAGCTGTTTACTTTTGGCTGGTGCCACTCCCCACCATCTGTAAACCAGTTCTATAATTTTTCCTTAGCTGTTAACTGGTAATAAGGAATTCCCATGAGACCATAAACACAAATTGAGGGGCAGAGGTAGTGAAGCAATAAGACCAGGTACTGTGGAATTCTAGTCACTTGCATATGGAATTTACTTTTCTTCTAGACTTCCTTTTGCAATGGAACGTTACTTTGTGTGTGATTTGGTGGAATAACAACCAGTACACAATGAGCAGTCTGTAATGTGTAGTCACTTGGTGCTCTGTGTTCAAATGTGAAATCTCTATCAGTACCCAGTAGTAAGCCAGGATCTGCTTTTCATATAGAAAATTGTTGCTGAGGCCGGGCGCGGTGGCTCAAGCCTGTAATCCCAGCACTTTGGGAGGCCGAGATGGGCGGATCACGAGGTCAGGAGATGGAGACCATCCTGGCGAACACAGTGAAACCCCGTCTCTACTAAAAAAAAATACAAAAAAC